>NC_045958.1:19697259-19950649 GCF_010909765.2 Amblyraja radiata | reverse complement strand
TGTGACCTGAACTCCTTTTACGCTCGTTTTGAGAGGGGCAACACCACCCCAGGTCTGCCGACTATCGACAATACCACCAGCAGGCTGGCTACCGAAGCTGAAGGGAGGAATGTGCACACATTCTCGCTGTCCGAGCACGACGTGAGGAGGGCTCTGACACGGGTGAACACGAGGAAAGCTGCAGGCCCCGATGGCATCTCGGGGCGAGTACTCAAGTCCTGGGCTACGCAGCTAGCTCCAGTGCTCACTACATTATTCAACGTCTCCCTGGATAAGTCCGTGGTCCCTGCCTGCTTCAAAAAATCTATTATTGTACCGGTACCAAAAAATGCCTCCCCAGCCTGTCTGAATGACTACCGTCCGGTGGCCCTTACCTCGGTAGTCATGAAATGCTTTGAGAGGCTGGTGAAGAAACACATCTGCGCCTTCCTCCCTCGGAACATGGACCCGTTGCAGTTCGCATACCGTCCGAACAGATCCACAGACGATGCGGTCTCCCAGGTCTTGCACACCGCTCTCTCCCATCTGGACAGCCAGAAGGGGGGCTACGTGAGGATGCTGTTCATAGACTTCAGTTCAGCCTTCAACACGATAGTCCCCACCAGACTGGCCGGGAAGCTAATGGAATTGGGGCTCAACACCTCCCTGTGTGCCTGGGTCCTGGACTTTCTCACCGCCAGGCCCCAGGTAGTCAAGATGGGAGGGAATACATCGAAGTCCCTCACCCTGAGCACAGGATCGCCCCAGGGTTGCGTCCTCAGCCCCCTATTGTACTCCCTGTACACACATGACTGTGTGGCTAGGTTCAGCTCCAACTCAATAATTAAGTTTGCTGATGACACTGTGGTGGTGGGCCTGATCTCAGACAACGACGAGAAGGCCTACCGGGAGGAGGTGGCTGATCTAGCACTCTGGTGCCAGGATAACAGCCTCCTCTTGAACATCAAAAAAACGAAGGAGCTGATCATGGACTTTAGGAGGGCACATCATCCGAGGACGTACACTCCATTGAGGATAAATGGGGATCCTGTGGATAGGGTGAACTGTTTTAAATATCTGGGAGTCCACATCTCCGAGGATATGACATGGGCATCACACGCCTCAGCACTCGTGAGTAAGGCAAGGCAGCGCCTTTACCACCTCAGGCAATTGAGGAAATTCAGAGTGTCTCCGAGGATCCTCCAGTGCTTCTACGCAGCGGCGGTGGAAAGCATCTTGTCCGGGAACATTACCTCTGGTTTGGGAATTGCTCTGCCAAGGACAAGAAGGCTCTGCAGAGAGTAGTGCGTTCGGCCGAACGCACTATGGGAACTTCACTTGCCCCCCTGCAGGAACTATACATCAGGAGGTGCAACTCCAGAGCCAACAATATCATGAGAGACCCCTTCCACCCCTGCAACGGACTGTTCCAGCTGCTACGGTCAGGCAAACGCCTCCGTTGCCATGCGGTGAGAACAGAGAGGTTGAGAAGGAGTTTCCTCCCAGAGGCCATTCGGACTGTAAACGCCTATCTCACCAGGGACTAACTCTACTGAACGTTTTTCCTTCCATTATTTATTATGTAAAGGTATATGTGTGTTATGATTGTGTTTATAGTTTGTTTGGTTGTTTGTCTTTTTGCACAAAAGTCCGCGAGCGTTGCCACTTTCATTTCACTGCACATCTCGTATGTGTATGTGACAAATAAACTTGACTTGACTCCACAAACTCCCTTTCTTGGGGATCCAGTATCAACTTGATTTTCCCAGTCTACCTGCATGTTGAAATCTCCCATAACAACCGTAGCATTACCTTTGCGACATGCCAATATTAATTTTGGATTCAACATATCCAGGCTACTGTTTGGGGGCCTGTAGATAACTCCCATTCGGGTCTTTTTACCCTTACAATTCCTCAGTTCTATCCATACAGACTAGATCTCCTGATTCTATGTCACCCCTCGCAAGGGACTGAATTTCATTCCTCACCAACAGAGCTACCCCACCCCCTCTGACACCTGTCTTTTCGATAGGACATATACCCTTGAATATTCAGTTCCCAGCCCTGGCCCTTTGTAGCCATGTCTCTAATTCCCACAACATCATACTTGTCAATTTCTAACTGAACCTCAAGCTCATTCACTTTATTTCTTATACTTCGCACATTCATATACAACACTTTAACTTCGGTATTCACATCCGCTCTCACACTGGTCACTATTGGCCCTGACCTTCCTCTCTTATCCCTTCTCAAACTTTCCTTCCCATTAATTCGAGAGTCTTTTGCAACTTTTCCTATACTCACTTCCCCTTTAACTCCATCTCTATATTGCCAATTTGTCAATCCCTCCCCCCACACGTGTTGCCCTAGCAAACCTGCCTGCCAGAACGTCGGTCCCCCTCCAGTTAAGGTGTAACCCGTCCCTTTTGTACAGGTCACCCCTACCCCAGAAGAGATCCCAGTGGTCTATAAATCTAAATCCTTGCTCCCTGCACCAGGCCCCCAGCCATACATTCAAATCCCCTATCTCACTGTTCCTGTCCTCACTAGCACGAGGTACTGGAAGCAATCCAGAGATAACCACCCTAGAAGTCCGGCATTTCAGTCTTCTTCCCAACTCTCTAAATTCGCGTTGCGGACCCTCCTTCCTCTTCTTCTCAACGTCGTTTGTGCCCACGTGCACAACTACTTCCGGCTGTTCACCTTCTCTCTCGAGGTCAGTTTGTGACATCTTGAACCTTAGCACCAGGGAGGAAACAGACCATCCCTCGAGTCTCGCCTGCCGCCACAGAATCTCCAGTCCACACCCCGGACAGTGGAGTCACCCACCACTATAGCTCTGCTCGATGTCAGTCTCGCCAGTCGAGTCTCATCGCTAGGATTGGAGCCACCGACCTGACCGCCGCTCGGACTGGAAGTGTCGTCTGCCCCAATAGCTCCCTAAAAGGGTGTACCTGTTTTCATTTGGCAATGCACTAAGTCAATGTACTATTTGAATTTTCTGTATTCTGATGATGACTTTCTTTACTTATCGGATTTTCTCTTTGATAGTACCAGCGTAAGGCATAGCATTTAACATAGTGGAAGGGGACAGAGATTGTACGCCTCTATTAAGTTATAGTCGTTGAGGAATACAACATGGAAACAAGCCCTTCAGTCCAACTCATCCATACTGACCAAAATGCCTATCTTAGATAGTCTGAAGAAGGGTCTCGACCCGAAACGTCACCCATTCCTTCTCTCCAGAGATGCTGACTGTCCCGCTGAGTGACTCCAGCATTTTGTTTTCTGCCTATCTTAGATAGATCCATTTGCCTTAGTTTAGTCCTCAACCTTTCCTATTCCGCAGGGGTCGGTGCTGGGGCCGCTACTCTTCACTTTGTATATTCATGATTTGGACAAGGGGATTGAAGGCTTTGTGGCCATGTTTGCGGATGATACGAAAGTAGGTGGAGGAGCAGGTAGTGTAGAGAAAGCAGGGACTGCAGAAGGACTTGCATAGGTCGGGAGAGTGGGCAGAGAAGTGGTAGATGGAGTATAGTGAGGCAAAGTGTGGAGTCATGCATTTTGGTAGTAGGAATAAAGGTGTAAATTATTTTTTAAATGTGAAGAAAAATCAGAAATCAGAGATTGATAGGGACTTGGGAGTGCTGGTGCAGGATTCCCCAAAATTTAATCTGCAAGTTGAATCTGTAGTAAAGAGAGCAAACTCAATGCGAGCATTTATTTCAAGAGGGCTTGTATACAAAAACAGGGATGTAATGCAGAGTCTCTATAAGGCGTCTGCATTACATTTAAGGCCACATTTGGAATATTGTGAGCAATTTTGGGCACCATATCTGAGGAAGGATGAGCTGGCTCTGGAGAGGGTCCAAAAGGAGGTTTACAAGAATGATCCTAGGAATGAGTAGGTTAACCTATGATGAGTGTCTGTCGCACTGGGCCTGTACTCGCTGGAGTTTAGAAGAATGAGTGGAGGCCTCTCACTGAAACATACAGAATAGTGAAAGGCTTGGATAGAGAGGATGTGGAGAGGACATTTCCACTAGTGGGAGTCCAGGGCAAGAGGTCATAGCCTCAGAATTAAAGGATGTTCTTTTAGGAAGGAGATGGGGAGAAATTTATTTAGTCAGAGAGTGGTGAATATGTGGATTTCTTTGCCACAGAACTGCCAAGTCAGTTGATATTTTTAAGGCAGAGATAGATAGATTGTTGATTAATACAGGTGTCAGAGGTCATGGGGAGAAGGCAGGAAAATGGAGTTAGGAGGGAGAGATAGATCATCAATGATTTAATGGCAGACAAGACCTGATGGGCTGAATGGCCTAACTATACTCCTGTCACATGACCTATCCATGTATCTTTCCAAATTTTTTGAAATATTATTGTACCTGGCTCAACCAATTTGTCCAGCAGCTTGTTCTATAGTGTATACACATCACGCTGTGTGGACTGGTTGCCCCGCCGAACGCTTTAAATCTTTCCCCTCTCATCTTAAACCTGTGCCCTCCAACTTTTGATTTCCTATCCTTGGGAAAAACAACAGTATGTTCATCTTATCTCTGGCCTTTAATTTTACACACCATTACAAGTTCACCCCACATTCTCCCATGCTCGAAGAAATAAAGATCTAGCCTGCCCAAGTTCTGCCTATAACTCGAGGTCTGGAGTCCTGGCAAAATGTTCATGAATCATCTTTGCACTCTTTCCAGCCTTATAATGACTTTTCTGTAGAATATGAACTAAACCCAATACTCCAAGTGTAACCACACCAATTCGCATACAGAGCCAACAGGTCAGTGGAAGACACAGTCAATCTGGCCATTCATCACACTCTGCAACACCTGGAAACCGCCAACACGTACGCCCACATCCTGTTCATGGACTTCAGTTCGGCATTTAACTCCATCAACCCGGTTAAACTCTTCCATAAATTAACGGACATGAACATTGACCCCTGCATCTGTCACTGGATCTACAGCTTCCTTTGGAACAGACAACAGAGGGTGAAGATACATAACACCATATCTCACCCCCTGCACCTCAGCACAGGAGCCCCTCAGGGCTGCGTCTTGTCACCCTGGTTATTCTCACTCTACACAAACCAATTCACATCCCAGCATAGTTCAGTTAAAATATATAAATACGCAGATGACACAACCATCATAGGTCTCATCTCGAACAATAATGAAACAGAATACCGCACTCAAACACACAAAGCAGTCACTTGGTGCACAGATAATAACCTCTTACTCAACACATCAAAAACACACGAACTCATCATTGATCTCAGACGTAAGGCACAACCCAAGACCCCCCTACTCATCTCAGGCGAACCAATATCCACCACTGACTCATTCAAATTTCTTGGCACTCACATAAGCAATAACCTCAAATGGAAAATCAATTCAAATCACATCTACAAAAAAGCCAACCAAAGACTCTTCTTCCTCCGCCAGCTCAAGAAGCTTAGAGTAAGGAACACCTCCTAATCCGATTCTACACAGCCATCATCCAAAGCATGCTCACTTCATCAATTACAGTCTGGTTCAGCAGTTTAGACACTCACTCCCGTAATAAATTACAGCGCATAGTTAACAAAGCATCCAAAATCATCAGCACTCCCCTTCCATCAATAGAATCACTCCATCACAAACGGTCCGTGTCAAGGGTGAAGAAAATCATCTCTGATCCCTCCCACCCAGCTCACCACATTTTCCACCTGCTGCCATCAGGAAGGCGCTACAGCTCACTGCCCGCCAAGACATCTCGATTTAAAAACAGTTCTTACCCACACGCAATCCGAATTCTGAACACACTATGACAACAGCACATATCCTCCCCATGCATGTACTGTATATTGTATGATGTTGTGTTTTATGTTATGTTTGACGGGAATCAGCCTACCTTGTAACATCCTGTACTGAACCTGAATTCCACCAGCTTGACTGTGTGGTCATTAAATAATCTAATCTAATCTAATCTAATCTAATCTAATCTTATACAACTGCAACATAAAGTTACAAATCCTTTACTCAATATCCTGACTGATAAAGGCCAGTGGCCAAATACCTTCATCACCACAAAGCTCAAGTTGTTTGGCCAAATTCAACTCGAGTGGTCACCTTGGCCATTGTTCCTACAACTTCGGTTTTCTTGAATACTTCCCTGAATAACTACTAAAATATTTATGATATGCCACTTTTTTGTAGATTGGAACACACATGGTTGGGTGAAGGTGCTTATTTGAAACCCAGCTTCCTTGAGAGAGTGCAACACCAAATAAACTCGAACCATGTACAACCATGCATAATCACAGTTTTATGGTTCAATTTGCTTCAAACAGTTAACAACACAAAAGTTAGTAATACAGTAACGTCTTTATTTCGCCAGGCGGGTGTGGGAGTCAACTCTCACAGTATGTAAAATACAGACTACAGTCTCTCTTTCTCCACACACAGATGTAATGTTCAATCAGATATATTTATACCCTAATAATCAGCAATTCAGCTATTCTTTATCTTACAGAGCATTGTTCAGCCTCTTGCCTGTTAAAATCAGAGGATTGCCAGGTTCTTCCGATAGAGGAAAGTTTAGCCCATATGTATTTATGCTGAAGGAGCTATTTTTTGCAGATTCAAGCACTCGTTTTTTGACCTTGTTGATTTATTTTTTGTACATTACAATTTGTAGAGTAACGGGTAGGAACGAGTTGTCTGAACATCTTTCTGATCGTTTACATCAGAGCAAATGGTTCATGTTATTGTGCTGTAATCTCACTAGTGTTGTAGAAGAAAGGCGAAAACATTCATGTTATTGTGCTGTACTCTTGCTAGTGTCGTAGGAGAAAGGCTAAGCATTCATGTTATTGCTTCTAAATCTACAGCAGAATCCATTTTGTAACTTCTAAATCTTTAAACTCTTTCAACAGCAGCTGGGATCTTTCAGCACCATAGAAGCGCAATCTGATTCCATTGTTCTGTTATCGCATCATCCTCAGCAGGAATCACCACTTTTTCTCTAAACCATGCCAGCGTCATATGTCATCTGGCTCCCACTGGTTTTTAAACGGTTCCCTAATAAATGACATTGTATCATAAAAATGGGAGGGGGAGTTAAAGTGTTTAGCAAACGGGAGATCAGGTAGGTTTAGGCAGACTGAGCAGAGATATTCAGCGACCAAGCGCAGGCCTGCCGATCGTTTCGCTGAATAACTACGCTCAGTCCGCCTAAACCTACCTGATCTCCCGGTTGTTCAGCACTTTAACTCCCCCTCCCATTCCCAATCTGACGTTTCTGTCCTAGACCTCCTCCATTGTCAGAGTGAGGCCCAGCGCAAATTGGAGGAACAGCACCTCATATTTTGCTTGGGCAGCTTACTCCCCAGCGGTATGAACATTGACTTCTCTAACTTCAAGAAACCCTTGCTTTTCCTCTCTCCATCCTTCTCCCTTCCCTGTTCTCCGACCAGTCTTACAGTCTCTGACTACATTTTATCTCTGTTTGCTTTCTTGTTAACTCCTAACTAACAATGATCTTTTCCACATTTTCCTTTCCCTTTAAATAAATAAATAAATAAATCGGAGGGGGGGGAAATCGATGTTTCCACTTTGGAAACGGCCAGTTCTCTGTTCTCTCGTCCCCGGGCGGGAGTGGTTGAATCTGAACCCAACGGCTGTAACCCCAACACCAGTCGCCGCTGCGGCGGAGCCCGCTCCCCTCGTCTCCCCCCGCCGCCAGGGCCCAAGCCATCTTCCCCCCACACCACCCCTGCTGACCCCCGCTGGGCCCATGCCACCCCCGCTGGGCTCATGCCACCCCCGCTGAGCCCACACCACCCTCGCTGGGTCCACGCCACCCCCGCTGGGTCCACGCCACCCTCGCTGGCCCCCGCTGGGCACACGCCACCCCCGCTGGACCCACACCACCTTCATTCCTCCCACCCACTGGGCTCCCACCACCCCCACGGGGCCCACGCCACCTTCATTCCCCCGCCCGCTGGGCCCGCGCCACCTTCATCTTCACCCCCCCGGAAGAAAGAGGGGGGATGTGAGAGGGGGGAGGGGGAGAGAGATAGGGGAAGGGAGAGGAGAGAGAGATGGGGAGGGGAGAGGGAAAGGGGAATTATCTTGAGTGAGATTGCAAAATTAAGGTAGGTTTTAGAGCTATTACATTTTCTCCTCCATATGAATAATATTAAACAATATCAAATAATATCAAACAATTGGATATAACCCTCCCCAACACAGCCAGACCCTAGTCTGCAAAGAATGGACCCGGCATCCTCTCCTTCCCATTCACCACTTCACACCTACTTAAGGCAAGACTCCAGTATGAAAAGAGTGGAACCTTTCCCACCCCACCCAACCACTTCACACCCACTCACAGCCTGACCTCAGTCTGCAAAGACTGGGCCCTTCTACACCCACCCCACTCCAATCACCACTTCACACCCAATGACTGCACCTCCACAGACACCTCTGTCAAGCTTCTTAAGTTTGTGGATGGCGAACCCTGATTGGACTGATCCAGGATGGGGATATAACCATATAACCATATAACAATTACAGCACGGAAACAGGCCATCTCGACCCTTCTAGTCCGTGCCGAACACATAATCTCCCCTAGTCCCATATACCTGCGCTCAGACCATAACCCTCCATTCCTTTCCCATCCATATAACTATCCAATTTATTTTTAAATGATAAAAACGAACCTGCCTCCACCACCTTCACTGGAAGCTCATTCCACACAGCTACCACTCTCTGAGTAAAGAAGTTCCCCCTCATGTTACCCCTAAACTTCAGATCTCTGTACTCTTTTCAGTTTGACATCTTTCCTATAACATGGTGCCCAGAACTGAACAGAATATTCTAAATGCGGTCTCACCAACGTCTTATACAACTGCAACATGACCTCCCAACTTCTATACTCAATACTCTGACTGATGAGGGCCAAAGTGCCAAAATACTTTTTGACCACCTGATATACCTGCGACACGACCTTCAAGGAACCATGCAACCATCAACCATTCCTCTGCCCGTCTGGCTAATTGATCCAGATCCTGCTGCAATCTTTCACAACCATTTTCACTATCTGCAAAACCACTCACTTCTGTATCATCAGCAAACTTGCTAATCTTGCCCTGTTCTGTGACGTTTCAGAGTGCTGGAGTAACTCAACGGGTCGGGTGCGTATAGAAGTTGGGAGGTCATGTTGCAGTTGCATAAGAAGTTGGTGAGGCCGCATTTAGAGTATTGTGTTCAGTTCTGGGCACCATGTTATAGGAAAGATGTCATCAAACTGGAAAGGGTACAGTGAAGATTTATGAGGATGTTGCCAGGACTAGAGGGCCAGAGTTATAGGGAGAGGTTGAGCAGGCTGGGACTCTATTTCATGGAGCACAGGAGGCTGAGGGATGATCTAATAGAGGTGTATAAAATCATGATTTGAATAGATATTGTTGAGTCTTTTGCCCAGAGTAAGTGAATCGAGGAGCAGAGGACATAAGTTTAAGGTGAAGGACAAAAGATTTAATAGGAATCCGAGGGGTATGTTTTTCACACAAAGGGTGGTAGGTGTATGGAACAAGCTGCCAGAGGAGGTAGTTGTGGCAGGGACTATCGCAACATTTAAGAAACAGTTAGACAGGTACATGGATAGGACAGGTTCGGAGGGATATGGATCAAACGTGGGCAGGTGGGACTAGTGCAGATGGGACATGCTGGGCCGAAGGGCCTGTTTCCACACTGTATTACCCTATGACTCTATCTTTCCCTCTCAAACCCATTCTCCTGCCTTCTCCCCATTACCTCTGACACCCCTATCAATCAAGAATCTATCAATCTCCTCCTGAAAAATGTCCATTGACTTGACCTCCACAGCTGTCTGTGGCAATGAATTCCACAGTTCACCACCCTCTGACTTAAGAAATTCCTGCTCATCTCCTTCCTAAAGGAATGTCTTTTAATTCTGAGGATGTGGCCACTGGTCCTAGACTCTCCCGCTAATGGAACCATCCTCTCCAAATCCACTCCATCCAGGTTTTTATCAGGCTGGGACAGATGGCAACAACTTCACACCATGTCCCAAAGCTTGTGTCCTGTCCTGCATCACCCAAGGCAGCAGAGACGTTATAGGAGAGGGCAAGCACAGTAACAAAGTAGCTCACGATGGTTTGGGTAACATTCAGGAATGTCTATGCATGCCACATCATGAATATTACTGAAGAACGGTCTTGACCCGAACTATAATCTATACCTTTTCTCCAGAGATGCTGCCTGACCCACTGAGTTACTCCAGCAC
This sequence comes from Amblyraja radiata, assembly GCF_010909765.2. NCBI lineage: Eukaryota > Metazoa > Chordata > Chondrichthyes > Rajiformes > Rajidae > Amblyraja > Amblyraja radiata. The sequence goes on along the minus strand of NC_045958.1, from coordinate 19,940,365 downwards.
TCTGTGACATGTCACCTATCCATGTTCTCCACAGATGCTGCCTGACTCGCTGAGTTACTCCAGCATTCTGTGAAACGTCGCCTATTCATATTCTCTGCAGATGCTGCCTGACCCGCTGAGTTACTCCAGCACTTTGTGACTATTTTCCCTTCACCCATCTGCCCAAGCCCACTCTCCCCCCTCCTTTCCTATGTTCCTTTCCACCCATAAACCTCTCTCTGCCTTTACATTTCACTCCTCTTTCAAATCTGCTCTACTTATCTACATGCATTTTTCTTCTTCACTTTTTAGTCATAGAATGATGCAGTGTGGAAACAGGCCCTTCAGCCCAACTTGCCCACACGGACCGACATGTCTCATCTACACTAGTCACACTCACACGCGTTTGGCCCATATCCAAATCTGTCCTATCCGTGTACGTGTCCAAATGTCTCTTAAACATTAGGATAGTCCCAGTCTTAACTACCTCCTCTGGCAGCTCGTTACATACACCCAGCACCCTTACGTGAAAAAGCTACCTCGGATTCCTGTTAATTTCTGAAATATTGGCAAAAATGCTCCAAAACAAGGCTCAGAATGCATCAGAGAGCATCTAAAACCCCTGAGCTTCCAGGGCCCTTAAGCGGGCCCTGGACCCCGACATCGAGGGACTTCACGCTTCGCGCTCGTGGTGTGTGCAGCGCACACATTATTTCACATTAAGTTTTTTGTAATCCTGTCATGCCCCCCCCCCTTTTGAAAAGCTTCGTACGGGCCTGCATTCCTTCTCTCCAGAGATGCTGCCTGTCCCACAGTTACTCCAACATTTTTTGTCTATCTTTTCACCCAGAGTTGTGAATCTGTGGAATTCTCTGCCACACAAGGCAGTGGAGGCTAATTCACGCGATGTTTTCAAGAGATCTGAGGGCTAACCGAATCAATGGTTATGGGGAGAATGAAAGAACGGGATACTGATTTTGAACGATCAGCCATGATCATATTGAATGGCAGTGCTGGTTCAAAGGGCCGAATGGCCAACTACTGCACCTATTGTCTATGTTTCTATCTTCTTTAAAGTAATTAACAGCTACTGCAATTAAGAACAATAGAAATAGTCTGTTCCTCAAAAGCCCAGTGGCTAATCCTCCAAGAAACCCAAAATGGTTTATTTCCCCTTGTTTGGAGCAACTGGTCACGGTCTGCTTTGGAAGGCAGATCTAACTGTAGTGTTCAAAAGGGAGCCGACATTATCTGAAAGAATTTGCAGGACAAATGGAAGTGAGACAAACTGGATCACTCCTACATGAACCAGTAATGATTTGATGGGTGTAATGGCCACCTCCTTGCTGTGACCATATGTAGCAGTTATCCTTGGAACGGAGGAGATACAGGAGAGATCTGATAGAGATATTGAAAATCATGAAGTCCAGATAGAGCCGACAGTGATAACATAATGTACTATGACTAAAGGATCACCCCACAGGAGAAAGAATTAAGATGCTTGGCAAAACTATCAGAGTGACACAATGGCAACATTTTTTTCAAAAAGGAATCTGAGCAAGTGATTACTATGTACAAAACATTGCTATCTTAGATTGGTGGCAGCTTCAAACTGTATTCAAAGGGAACTAGAGAAGTTCCTAGGGAACTTCAAAGGGAACTAGAGAAGTGGGAGGTCAAGGACACTGCTGGTGCCTCTGGCTGCTACACGCGTGAGAAGTGCATCCAGGTAGAGCTCCTGAAGGACTGAGTTGGGGAACTGGAGAAGCAAGTGGATGACCTCAGGTTCGTCCGAGATGCTGAGTCGTTCCTCGACGAGTCCTACAGCAAGATTGTTACACCTAAGGTACTGGAAGAGAGAAGGTGAGTGTCAGTGAAAAAGGGAAGTAAACATGGAATGCAAAGGTCCCCGGGTGTTGTACCTCTTGTGAACAGGTTCATCCACTTAGAAGCTGTCGGGACAGAAGACGTTATTACACTGAACGGCGGACTGGCTTGCGAAGCTAAAAGTGCTATTAAGCCAAAACCAAAGAGGCCGACGTCAGGCAACGCCATTGTACTGGGAGATTCCATTGTGAGAGGTACGGACAGGGGTTTCTGCAGCAACAGACAGGATTCGAGGGTGGTGTGCTGCCTCCTGGGTGCCAGGATCCAGGATGTCACGGACAGAGTGCAGAAAATCCTCAAGGGCATAGGTGAACAGCCGGAAGTTGTAGCGCATGTTGGCACAAACGATGTCGGAAAGAAGGGGATGAATAGTCTGAAGCGTGACTTTAGAGAGCTCGGAAAAGTGCTGAAAAGCAGGACCTCCAGGGTGGTTATCTCCGGTTTGCTTCCAGTTCCTCGTGCTGGCGAGAGCAGGAACAGGAAGATACAGGACCTGAATGTGTGTCTGGGAAACTGGTGCAGGGGGCAGGGATTTAGATTCTTAGACCACTGGGATCTGTTTTGGAGTAACGGGGAACTGTACAAAAGGGACAGATTGCACCTTAACAGGTGGGGGACCGGCATTCTGGCAGGCAGGTTTGCCACTGCGACACAGGTTTTAAACTAAATAAGGTGGGGGGGGGTGTCAAATGGAATAGTCAAGGACGGAGTTAAAGGGAAAGGGAGTAAAGGGATTGTTAATAACCCCAGAATTAACGGGAAAGAAAGCTCACAAAGGGATAGGAGAGCATGGCCAAGTGTAGTAGGGATCGATGTGAATGGTGAGATGCGTAAGGAATTAAAAGTACTGTATTTGAATGCGCGAAGTATAAGAAGTAAAGTAGGTGAGCTTGAGGCTCAGATAGAGGTTGGTAGATATGACATTGTGGGGATTACCGAGACGTGGCTGCAGGAGGATCGGGTCTGGGAACTTAATATTCAGGGTTATACATCCTATAGAAAGGACAACAAGTGGGCAGAGGAGGGGGGGTAGCTCCTCTGGTGAGGAATGGAATTCAGTCCCTTGCGAGAGAAGACATAGGGACTGACGAGGTAGAGTCACTGTGGATTGAGTTGAGGAATTGCAAAGGCAGAAAGACACTAATTGATGTTATCTACAGACCCCCAAATAGTAGCCCGGATGTAGGGTGTAAATTGCAGCAGGAGTTAAAACTGGCATGTAACAAAGGTAATGCCACTGTTGTGATGGGGGATTTCAATATGCAGGTCGACTGGGAAAATCAGGTTGGTTCAGGACCCCAAGAAAGAGAGTTTGTAGAATGCCTTCGAGATAGATTCTTAGAGCAGCTTGTAATGGAGCTGACCAGAGAAAAGGCAATTCTGGATTTAGTGTTGTCTAATGAACCAAATTTGATAAGGGAACTCAAGATAAAGGAACCGCTTGGAGGTAGTGATCATATGATTAGTTTTAATCTGCAATTTGAGAAGGAGACGGTTAAATCGGAAGTTGTAGTGATGCAGTTGAACAAAGGGGATTATGAAGGCACGAGGGAGAAGCTGGCCAAGGTAGACTGGAAAGGGATAGTAGCAGGAATGATGGTGGAACAGCAATGGCAGGAATTTCTGGGCATAATCCAGAAGACACAGGATCATTTCATTCCAAGGTACACAAAAATGCTGGAGAAACTCAGCGGGTGCAGCAGCATCTATGGAGCGAAGGAAATAGGCAACGTTTCGGGCCGACACCCTTCTTCAGACCCTCCAAGCGGCTCCATAGATGCTGCTACACCCGCTGAGTTTCTCCAGCATTTTTGTGTACCTTTGATTTTCCAGCATCTGCAGTTCCTTCTTAAACACATCATTTCTTTCCAAAAAGGAAGAAAGATTCTAAGGGGAGTAGGAGGCAACCGTGGCTGGATAGAATAAAATTAAAAGAAAAGATGTATAACACAGCAAAGAGTGGCCGGAAGCCAGAGGATTGGGAAACTTTCATAGGACAACAGAAGGAAACAAAACAGGCAATACGGGCTGAAAAGATGAGTACGAAGGGAAGCTGGCCAGGAATTTAAAGAAGGGCAGTAAAAGCTTCTTTAGATATGTTAAGGGAAAAGAATAGCAAAGTCAAATGTGGGTCCCTTGAAGGCAGAAACAGGTGAAATTATTATGGGGAACAAAGAAATGGCAGAAGAGTTGAACAGGTACTTCGGATCTGTCCTCACTAAGGAAGACACAAACAATCTCCCAGATGTACTGGAGGACAGAGGATCTAAGGGGGGTCGAGGAACTGAAAGAAGTTTTCATTAGGCTCGAGATAGTATTGGGTAGGCTAATGGGACTGAAGGATGATAAATCTCCTGGACCTAATGGGCTGCACCCCAGGGTCCTCAGGGAGGTGGCTCTAGAAATAGTGGACGCATTGGTGATCATTTTCCAATGTTCAATGGATTCAGGATCAGTTCCTGTGGATTGGAGGATAGCTAATGTTATCCCACTTTTCAAGAAAGGAGCGAGAGAGAAAGGGAATTACTTACCAGTTAGCCTGACTTCGGTGGTGGGAAAGATGCTGGAGTCAATTATTAAAGAGGTAATAATGGGGCATTTGGATAGCAGTAAAAGGATTAGTGCAAGTCAGCATGGATTTATGAAAGGAAAATCATTTTGACTAATCTTCTGGAATGTTTTGAGGATGTGACAAGTAAAATGGATGAAGGGGAACCAGTGGATGTAGTGTATCTAGACTTTCAGAAAGCCTTTGATAAGGTCCTGCATGGGAGACTGGTGACTAAAATTAGAGCACATGGTATTGGGGGTAGGGTGTTGACGTGGATAGAAAATTGATTGACAGACAGGAAGCAAAGAGTAGGAGTGAACGGGTCCTTTTCAGAATGGCAGGCAGTGGCCAGTGGAGTGCCGCAAGGCTTGATGTTGGGGCCGCAACTGTTTACCATAAATATTAATGATTTGGAAGAGGGAATTAGGAGCAACGCTAGCAAGTTTGCGGATGACACAAGGCTTGGTGGCAGTGTGAACTGTGAAGAGGATATTAGGAGGCTGCAGGGTGTCCTGGACAGGTTGAGTGAGTGGGCAGATGCGTGGCAGATGCAGTATAATATAGATAAATGTGAGGTTATCCACTTTGGTGGCAAAAACAAGGGGGCAGATTATCATCTCAATGGGGTTAGGTTAGGTAAGGGGGAGGTACAGCGAGACCTGGGTGTCCTTGTACACCGGTCGCTGAAAGTTGGCGTGCAGGTACAGCAGGCAGTGAAGAAAGCTAATGGAATGTTGGCCTTCATAACAAGAGGATTTCAGTATAGGAGTAAAGAGGTTCTTCTGCAGTTGTATAGGGCTCTGGTAAGACCACATCTGGAGTATTGCGTATAGTTTTGGTCCCCTAATTTGAGGAAGGACATCCTTGTGATTGAGGCAGTGCAGCGTAGGTTCACAAGATTGATCCCTGGCATGGCGGGACTGTCATACGAGTAAAAATTGAAAAGACTGGGCTTGTATTCACTGGAGTTTAGAAGGATGAGGGGATATCTTATAGAAACATATAAAATTATAAAAGGACTGGTCAAGGTACATGCAGGAAAAGTGTTCCCAATGTTGGGCTAGTCCCAGGGCCGGATTTACGTATAAGCTAGACAAGCTTAAGCTTAGGGCCTCGAGATCTAGGGGGGCCTACTCACCTCGCTGCCCCACTGACCATCCGCCCACCGGGACCTCCTACTCTTTGCCCGCTGACCCGGACTCCACTCCCCCGCCCTCCAGCAGCCTCCAGCAGTCGCTTTACCTGCAGCCTGGACTCAGCACCGGGCCTGAGGTTTCCACGCTGCAGATTCCCACTCCCCTGGGTTTGACTACGCTGGGTCCTAGTGCTAGTCCCCCAACCCTGGTAATCTCAGTGGCTGTTCCACTGGGTCTTCCCCATTCCCCTTAAATCATGTGATCCCAGCTCTTCCCCACCCACACTAGTCTTCATATCCCCCCCCACCCCCTGACCACCCACCACCCCTCCACCAGCCTTGGCCTCAGTCCACTCACCTGCCTTCCTCCGGCCCCAACCGCCATCCCTGCCGTGTGTTCACCATCCCCCCCTTACCTCCCCCTCTCAGATACTGAACGGTTGGTCCTCAGCAGAGGCCCCACCTTTGTGCCCCTCCGTCCCCACCGCAATGAGTTCCGCGCCCGCCGCGATTTGGAGCTCTTCATCAGTCGCCTCCACCTCACACTGTTTTTCCATGGGAAGGAGTCCTCGCCCCCATTGATGATCCCTTTCCCCGTCTCCAATGGACCCCCTCCTCTTGGACACCCCCCCCTCATGGCCATTGGTACAATGAAATTTGGGGGTCACCATCCGACGTCGGAACGGGAGAACATTCTCAGCAGCTTGCACTTCCGAATCGGCCACTTCCTACCGGAGACCACGGCTCCCGAAGTGCACAGGCTGAGCTGGGCGGAGGTTCACGCTGGTGGCCCTCGGCAAAGGGTTCCCAGGGCTCCACGATATTAAAATCAACGCGGCCCGAGGCTGGGAGCCCCGCAAACCACAGCTCCATGATGTTGAAGCAGCAGGCTCAACAGTCCAGAGCTTCAAACGGCGATCCAGGTAGGCATTGCCCGCTCCGCGGTGAATACAATATGTATTTTAAAACCAACTGTTTAATGACAACATACAGTAGGATCTAAAAGTGTCACACTGTTACTATCGAGTAGTCATGGTCCTCTAGACATGGGGGTGGGGGATTGGGAGGGGAGGGGGCCTCACAAGTGAAATAACTTAGTGCCTCTCTTCATCTAAATCCGGCCCTGGCTAGTTCAGAACCATGGGCAACAGTCTTAGAATAAAGGGGAGGCCATTTAAGACTGAGGTGAGAAAAAACTTTTTCACCCAGAGAGTTGTGAATTTGTGGAATTCCCTGCCAGAGGGCAGTGCAGGCCAAATCACTGGATGGATTTAAGAGAGTTAGATAGAGCTCTAGGGGCTAGTGGAATCAAGGGATATGGGGAAAAGGCAGGCACGGGTTATTGATTGGGGACGATCAGCCATGATCACAAGAATGGCGGTGCTGGCTCGAAGGGCCGAATGGCTTCCTCCTGCACCTATTTTCTCTGTTTCTAAGTACTGGAAAGGAAAACAAAATTGCAGTGCTAAGGCGAAGACAGGATAGTAGGACAAGTGAGATCGATAGAGCTGACACTCAATGGGTTAAACAGCCTCCAGTGCTGTTGCCTACAAGACCATGAAATCTGTAAGACCACAATGTCTGTTGCTCTCAACATTCAAAAAGGTTAAATTGCTTTACCATGCAACAAATGGCTTACAAACATTGACACTGCTGTTCCTGGAATAACATGGAGGCATCTTAAAGATCCACCTTTAACAGCCGAATTGATATAAATATTTCTGTGACAGAAGCTGTACAGAGGTTAGTTAAAGTACAGGCTGAAGACAGTTAAAGTGCAGTCTTTCCTAACCCAAGTCCTTCTCCTCCTTTGGCCTTTCTGGCTGACTTTTCTTTAACCCTTTCCCCCCTCATCTCAAACCAATGTCTTTAGATTCTCAATTCCCCAATTCTGGGCACAATCCAGTTACCTCTAAAGTTACCCTTTTCCTGTTTTTTCCTGCAACATTAACTCAGATGAGACATTGGTGCAAATACTATTTGAAAGAGGGCAAGATTGATCAAATAAATAGAGAATTGTATGGCAAGGGGAGGAAAGAAGTGATATCAACTGAATTTATTTCAATTCCAGAGACTTAACAAGTAAGGTGGCCAAACCCAGGGCATGAATTGGTTCAGGAGACTGGGATATTAAAGTACACAGTTAATGGCAAAACCCTTAACAGTATTTATGTACAGAGGGATCTTGGGGCTTTAATTTATAGCTCCCTGGAAGTGGCAACACTAGTAGATAAGAGTGGTAAAGAATGCATATGGTATGCTTGCCTTCATCAGCCGAGACATTGACTATTAGAACCAGGAAGTCATGTTGTAGCTTCACACAACTTTGGTTCGCCCACATCTGGAGTATTGTGTGCAGTCTAGTCACCCCATTACGTTATGGATACGGAGGATCTGGAGTATCCTGGAAGCCATGCCCACGGGAGTATTCCAGTGAGCCGCAGAACCGGCTCGTCCACCGCTCGACCAAGGACCCACCCGATAGGCCCAGCGCGCCCAATGTGGACAGGGGTTAATGCCTCGGGGGACCATCGAGTGCAGAGGGGAGGGAGAGCGAGGAGGGTCTCCGAGCACCCGGCAGGATGCCACCAAGAATGAAGGGGGAACCTTGCGGGGAGTTGATAGGACTATTTGGTGAACTTTTGTAACTTTGTCGGTGCCAGAAATATGGCGGTTCTTGTGTACTGCCGCGGTGAGGACTGCTGTATGATTTTACCGGTTTTACGTAAAACAAAGCATTGCACTTACAAAGCATTGTACATGTGACAATATAGTATTTTTGGATGATTGGGTGTAGAAAAGGTTTACTAGAATGCTGCCCGAATTAGAGGATATTAGCTGCAAGGTTGGACAAACTTGGATCGTTTCTTCTGGAGTTTCAGAGATTATGGGGAAATCTGGTAGAAGTATATTAAATTATGATAAAATCTGGTAGAAGTATATTAGATTACTCAGAATATGTTTCCCAGGGTAGAAAAATCTAAGACTAGTGAGCATAGCTTCGGGATCAGAGTGAGAAATGTTAAAGATGTGCGGTGAATGTTTTGTTTGTACACAGAGTAGTACATGCCTTCAATCTGCTGCCAAGGATGGTGGTGAATGTGACAGGGGCCAGTCACATTTATGAGGTTTATAGATGGATATGCAGGGTCTGGGGGGGATATGGATCACGTGCAGGCAGAGAATTGACAGAGCACACATTGTTGGATGAAGAACCTTTCCTGTGCTGCACTGTTCTATCTATGTTAACAGTGGCTGAGAAGGGCTTGATTGGTGGCTTATAAAAACTGAAATGGAACATAGCTTGAATGCTGCATCATTAGCTACAAAATAGTTCGGGAACATACTACTGCTTTAAAAGGTGCAGCATTTGGGCATGCTCTTCCTGTTGGTAGGACTTTATATTACTCAGAGCAGAATGACGTTGTTCAAATTGGTCAGGCGCAGATGAAAGGATCATATGGATACCAAGCCAAGAGGAAAAAATATGGATTAAAAATCTTGGTTAAAATGGCAGGAAGTGCATTTATATGGTGCCTTTGATATTTCTTAGCACAAAATAACTTAAAAATGCATTACATATTAATATAGGAAAAATTGTGTTATTTGCACGGTGCATATATGGAGATGGGAAGAGAAATAGCGGTATCAAATTGAAATAAAAAAAATTAGAACTTTAAAATTCTGTTTTTGCGAGTTATAATCTATACGAACTTGGTAAGAAGGGGACTGATGATTGTACAAAACGGAACATGTGCAGCAGAATGTTGGATGGGTTGTTTCCACAGAGGGCACAGGTTGGTAATAGGCAATGTTGGAGGCAGCAGGCAAAGCAAGTTTTGACAATAAAGTAGTGTTAAATGGAGCAACATTAAAGATGGAACAAGGTATCGTTTTTGAAAATGAAAGTAGTGATTAGAAATAATGCAGTGCCACGATAAGGAGGTAGGCATCACAGGGGAATTCTAATCTTGTATATCAGCAGACATTGGTGGACACCAAACAGATAATGGAAGCGACAGCTATGAATAGGCTTTCAAATAATTGAAGCCAGGGTGGTGGGACTGGAAGAGTGATCAGAGGCAGTCTTTGAGTAATAATGGAACCAATATGGACAGTCCCACCAAAGTTGATAGTATATGGCATTTGAAGATATAATGTGGTTGATCACATCAAAAACTTGCCTTTAAAGAGAAAAAACATCAAAAGTGCAAACAGCAGTCAGATCAGAAGGCAGATACAAGAGAACCTGGAGCAACATACAAAATGCTGGCGGAATTCAATAGGAGGGTGTGTGTGTGTGTGTGTGTGTGTGTGTGTGTGTGTGTGTGTGTGTGTGTGTGTGTGTGTGTGTGTGTGTGTGTGTGTGCGTGTGCCTCTCAACCAGAAATGGTTATTTCGACACCAGTTTTTTTTAGCTCAAGATCAAAAAGTTCCTTAAGATTCAGCGCTAGAGATATATGATCTTTCGAGGCATATGAAGATACTTCCAAAGATTTGAGATGAGAGGAAACCGCAAAAGCAGAATAAAATTGTGTGCAAAAGGTGAAAACCTAAGGCTGCGAAGATTTGGGGGGGGGGGGGGGGGGGGTCGGGGGCATACAAGTGGGTCAGACAATCTTGAGGACAAGCACATATAAGATCAAGGTGAGGGAGTCTTTTGGCATTCATGTATTCAGCAGATAGCAATACTGACATTTATTGCCCATTCCTAATTTAACTTGCGAGCTACCTGCTGAACAGATTGGGTATGGATGGCAAATTTCTTTCTCTGAAGGTCGTCAGTAAACTCAATGTGTTCTCGCAGACATTTGGTAGTTATTCAGTTGCTGTGACAGACATCAGCATTTAAAAAAAGATTCAGATTTAAATTCCAACTTGCCATAATGGATTTTGAACTTATCAATGGTTCTGAACTCCTGTGTAGCAGTTATCCTTGGAACGGAGGAGATACAGGAGAGATCTGATAGAGATATTGAAAATCATGAAGTCCAGATAGAGCCGACAGTGATAACATAATGTACTATGACTAAAGGATCACCCCACAGGAGAAATAATTAAGATGCTTGGCAAAACTATCAGAGTGACACAATGGCAACATTTTTTTCAAAAAGGAATCTGAGCAAGTGATTACTATGTACAATACATTGCTATCTTAGATTGGTGGCAGCTTCAAACTGTATTCAAAGGGAACTAGAGAAGTTCCTAGGGAACTTCAAAGGGAACTAGAGAAGTGGGAGGTCAAGGACACTGCTGGTGCCTCTGGCTGCTACACGCGTGAGAAGTGCATCCAGGTAGAGCTCCTGAAGGACTGAGTTGGGGAACTGGAGAAGCAAGTGGATGACCTCAGGTTCGTCCGAGATGCTGAGTCGTTCCTCGACGAGTCCTACAGCAAGATTGTTACACCTAAGGTACTGGAAGAGAGAAGGTGAGTGTCAGTGAAAAAGGGAAGTAAACATGGAATGCAAAGGTCCCCGGGTGTTGTACCTTTTGTGAACAGGTTCATCCACTTAGAAGCTGTCGGGACAGAAGACGTTATTACACTGAACGGCGGACTGGCTTGCGAAGCGAAAAGTGCTATTAAGCCAAAACCAAAGAGGCCGACGTCAGGCAACGCCATTGTACTGGGAGACTCCATTGTGAGAGGTACGGACAGGGGTTTCTGCAGCAACAGACAGGATTCGAGGGTGGTGTGCTGCCTCCTGGGTGCCAGGATCCAGGATGTCACGGACAGAGTGCAGAAAATCCTCAAGGGCATAGGTGAACAGCCGGAAGTTGTAGCGCATGTTGGCACAAACGATGTCGGAAAGAAGGGGATGAATAGTCTGAAGCGTGACTTTAGAGAGCTCGGAAAAGTGCTGAAAAGCAGGACCTCCAGGGTGGTTATCTCCGGTTTGCTTCCAGTTCCTCGTGCTGGCGAGAGCAGGAACAGGAAGATACAGGACCTGAATGTGTGTCTGGGAAACTGGTGCAGGGGGCAGGGATTTAGATTCTTAGACCACTGGGATCTGTTTTGGAGTAAGGGGGAACTGTACAAAAGGGACAGATTGCACCTTAACAGGTGGGGGACCGGCATTCTGGCAGGCAGGTTTGCCACTGCGACACAGGTTTTAAACTAAATAAGGGGGGTGGGGGGGGGGGGGTGTCAAATGGAATAGTCAAGGACGGAGTTAAAGGGAAAGGGAGTAAAGGGATTGTTAATAACCCCAGAATTAACGGGAAAGAAAGCTCACAAAGGGATAGGAGAGCATGGCCAAGTGTAGTAGGGATCGATGTGAATGGTGAGATGCGTAAGGAATTAAAAGTACTGTATTTGAATGCGCGAAGTATAAGAAGTAAAGTAGGTGAGCTTGAGGCTCAGATAGAGGTTGGTAGATATGACATTGTGGGGATTACCGAGACGTAGCTGCAGGAGGATCGGGTCTGGGAACTTAATATTCAGGGTTATACATCCTATAGAAAGGACAACAAGTGGGCAGAGGAGGGGGGGTAGCTCTTCTGGTGAGGAATGGAATTCAGTCCCTTGCGAGAGAAGACATAGGGACTGACGAGGTAGAGTCACTGTGGATTGAGTTGAGGAATTGCAAAGGCAGAAAGACACTAATTGATGTTATCTACAGACCCCCAAATAGTAGCCCGGATGTAGGGTGTAAATTGCAGCAGGAGTTAAAACTGGCATGTAACAAAGGTAATGCCACTGTTGTGATGGAGGATTTCAATATGCAGGTCGACGGGGAAAATCAGGTTGGTTCAGGACCCCAAGAAAGAGAGTTTGTAGAATGCCTTCGAGATAGATTCTTAGAGCAGCTTGTAATGGAGCTGACCAGAGAAAAGGCAATTCTGGATTTAGTGTTGTCTAATGAACCAAATTTGATAAGGGAACTCAAGATAAAGGAACCGCTTGGAGGTTGTGATCATATGATTAGTTTTAATCTGCAATTTGAGAAGGAGACGGTTAAATCGGAAGTTGTAGTGATGCAGTTGAACAAAGGGGAGTATGAAGGCACGAGGGAGAAGCTGGCCAAGGTAGACTGGAAAAGGATAGTAGCAGGAATGATGGTGGAACAGCAATGGCAGGAATTTCTGGGCATAATCCAGAAGACACAGGATCATTTCATTCCAAGGTACACAAAAATGCTGGAGAAACTCAGCGGGTGCAGCAGCATCTATGGAGCGAAGGAAATAGGCAACGTTTCGGTCCGAAACCCTTCTTCAGACCCTCCAAGCGGCTCCATAGATGCTGCTACACCCGCTGAGTTTCTCCAGCATTTTTGTGTACCTTTGATTTTCCAGCATCTGCAGTTCCTTCTTAAACACATCATTTCTTTCCAAAAAGGAAGAAAGATTCTAAGGGGAGTAGGAGGCAACCGTGGCTGGATAGAATAAAACTAAAAGAAAAGATGTATAACACAGCAAAGAGTGGCCGGAAGCCAGAGGATTGGGAAACTTTCATAGGACAACAGAAGGAAACAAAACGGGCAATACGGGCTGAAAAGATGAGTACGAAGGGAAGCGGGCCAGGAATTTAAAGAAGGGCAGTAAAAGCTTCTTTAGATATGTTAAGGGAAAAGAATTGCAAAGTCAAATGTGGGTCCCTTGAAGGCAGAAACAGGTGAAATTATTATGGGGAACAAAGAAATGGCAGAAGAGTTGAACAGGTACTTCGGATCTGTCCTCACTAAGGAAGACACAAACAATCTCCCAGATGTACTGGAGGACAGAGGATCTAAGGGGGGTCGAGGAACTGAAAGAAGTTTTCATTAGGCTCGAGATAGTATTGGGTAGGCTAATGGGACTGAAGGATGATAAATCCCCTGGACCTGATGGTCTGCATCCCAGGGTCCTCAGGGAGGTGGCTCTAGAAATAGTGGACGCATTGGTGATCATTTTCCAATGTTCAATAAATTCAGGATCAGTTCCTGTGGATTGGAGGATATCTAATGTTATCCCACTTTTCAAGAAAGGAGCGAGAGAAAACAGGGAATTACTTACCAGTTAGCCTGACTTCGGTGGTGGGAAAGATGCTGGAGTCATTTATTAAAGAGGTAATAATGGGGCATTTGGATAGCAGTAAAAGGATTAGTGCAAGTCAGCATGGATTTATGAAAGGAAAATCATTTTGACTAATCTTCTGGAATGTTTTGAGGATGTGACAAGTAAAATGGATGAAGGGGAACCAGTGGATGTAGTGTATCTAGACTTTCAGAAAGCCTTTGATAAGGTCCTGCATGGGAGACTGGTGACTAAAATTAGAGCACATGGTATTGGGGGTAGGGTGTTGACGTGGATAGAAAATTGATTGACAGACAGGAAGCAAAGAGTAGGAGTGAACGGGTCCTTTTCAGAATGGCAGGCAGTGGCCAGTGGAGTGCCGCAAGGCTTGATGTTGGGGCCGCAACTGTTTACCATAAATATTAATGATTTGGAAGAGGGAATTAGGAGCAACGCTAGCAAGTTTGCGGATGACACAAGGCTTGGTGGCAGTGTGAACTGTGAAGAGGATATTAGGAGGCTGCAGGGTGTCCTGGACAGGTTGAGTGAGTGGGCAGATGCGTGGCAGATGCAGTATAATATAGATAAATGTGAGGTTATCCACTTTGGTGGCAAAAACAAGGGGGCAGATTATCATCTCAATGGGGTTAGGTTAGGTAAGGGGGAGGTACAGCGAGACCTGGGTGTCCTTGTACACCGGTCGCTGAAAGTTGGCGTGCAGGTACAGCAGGCAGTGAAGAAAGCTAATGGAATGTTGGCCTTCATAACAAGAGGATTTCAGTATAGGAGTAGAGAGGTTCTTCTGCAGTTGTATGGGGCTCTGGTAAGACCACATCTGGAGTATTGCGTATAGTTTTGGTCTCCTAATTCGAGGAAGGACATCCTTGTGATTGAGGCAGTGCAGCGTAGGTTCACAAGATTGATCCCTGGCATGGCGGGACTGTCATACGAGTAAAAATTGAAAAGACTGGGCGTGTATTCACTGGAGTTTAGAAGGATGAGGGGATATCTTATAGAAACATATAAAATTATAAAAGGACTGGTCAAGGTACATGCAGGAAAAGTGTTCCCAATGTTGGGCTAGTCCCAGGGCCGGATTTACGTATAAGCTAGACAAGCTTAAGCTTAGGGCCTCGAGATCTAGGGGGGCCTACTCACCTCGCTGCCCCACTGACCATCCGCCCACCGGGACCTCCTACTCTTTGCCCGCTGACCCGGACTCCACTCCCCCGCCCTCCAGCAGTCGCTTTACCTGCAGCCTGGACTCAGCACCGGGCCTGAGGTTTCCACGCTGCAGATTCCCACTCCCCTGGGTTTGACTGCGCTGGGTCCTACTGCTAGTCCCCCAACCCTGGTAATCTGTGGCTGTTCCACTGGGTCTTCCCCATTCCCCTTAAATCATGTGATCCCAGCTCTTCCCCACCCACACTAGTCTTCATATCCCCCCTACCCCCTGACCACCCACCACCCCTCCACCAGCCTTGGCCTCAGTCCACTCACCTGCCTTCCTCCGGACCCAACCGCCATCCCTGCCGTGTGTTCACCATCCCCCCTTACCTCCCCCTCTCAGATACTGAACGGTTGGTCCTCAGCAGAGGCCCCACCTTTGTGCCCCTCCGTCCCCACCGCAATGAGTTCCACGCCCGCCGCGATTTGGAGCTCTTCATCAGTCGCCTCCACCTCACACCGTTTTTCCATGGGAAGGAGTCCTCGCCCCCATTGATGATCCCTTTCCCCGTCTCCAATGGACCCCCTCCTCTTGGACACCCCCCCCCCCCCTCATGGCCATTGGTACAATGAAATTTGGGGGTCACCATCCGACGTGGGAACGGGAGAACATTCTCAGCGGCTTGCACTTCCGAATCGGCCACTTCCTACCGAGACCACGGCTCCCGAAGTGCACAGGCTGAGCTGGGCGGAGATTCACGCTGGTGGCCCTCGGCAAAAGGTTCCCAGGGCTCCACGATATTAAAATCAACGCGGCCCGAGGCTGGGAGCCCCGCAAACCACAGCTCCATGATGTTGAAGCAGCAGGCTCAACAGTCCAGAGCTTCAAACGGCGATCCAGGTAAGGCATTGCCCGCTCCGCGGTGAATACAATATGTATTTTAAAACCAACTGTTCAATGACAACATACAGTAGGATCTAAAAGTGTCACACTGTTACTATCGAGTAGTCATGGTCCTCTAGACGTGGGGGTGGGGGATTGGGAGGGGAGGGGGCCTCACAAGTGAAATAACTTGAGGGCCTCTCTTCATCTAAATCTGGCCCTGGCTAGTCCAGAACTATGGGCAACAGTCTTAGAATAAAGGGGAGGCCATTTAAGACTGAGGTGAGAAAAAACTTTTCACCCAGAGAGTTGTGAATTTGTGGAATTCCCTGCCAGAGGGCAGTGGAGGCCAAATCACTGGATGGATTTAAGAAAGTTAGATAGAGCTCTAGGGGCTAGTGGAATCAAGGGATATGGGGAAAAGGCAGGCACGGGTTATTGATTGGGGACGATCAGCCATGATCACAATGAATGGCGGTGCTGGCTCGAAGGGCCGAATGGCTTCCTCCTGCACCTATTTTCTCTGTTTCTAAGTACTGGAAAGGAAAACAAAATTGCAGTGCTAAGGCGAAGACAGGATAGTAGGACAAGTGAGATCGATAGAGCTGACACTCAATGGGCTAAACAGCCTCCAGTGCTGTTGCCTACAAGACCATGAAATCTGTAAGACCACAATGTGTGTTGCTCTCAACATTCAAAAAGGTTAAATTGCTTTACCATGCAACAAATGGCCTACAAATTATGACACTGCTGTTCCTGGAATAACATGGAGGCATCTTAAAGATCCACCTTTAACAGCCGAATTGATACAAATATTTCTGTGACAGAAGCTGTACAGAGGTTAGTTAAAGTACAGGCTGAAGACAGTTAAAGTGCAGTCTTTCCTAACCCAAGTCCTTCTCCTCCTTTGGCCTTTCTGGCTGACTTTTCTTTAACCCTTTCCCCCCTCATCTCAAACCAATGTCTTTAGATTCTCAATTCCCCAATTCTGGGCAAAAGACTCTGTGCGTCTACTTCAATAAAATATTACACAGAGACTAATATCAGAAGTAGTTATCATTATTCACATGTGAAGAGGAGGGTCACATTTATTTCAACTTAATAGCAGTACAGGGTACACAGGAGCAGATTCAGATTGGAATCCAAGCCAATTGATATCCACAGAAAAAAATAGTACACAATCCAGTTACCTCTAAAGTTACCCTTTTCCTGTTTTTTCCTGCAACATTAACTCAGATGAGACATTGGTGCAAATACTATTTGAAAGAGGGCAAGATTGATCAAATAAATAGAGGATTGTATGGCAAAGGGAGGAAAGAAGTGATTTCAACTGAATTTATTTCAATTCAAGAGACTTAACAAGTAAGGTGGCCAAACTCAGGGCATGAATTGGTTCAGGAGACTGGGATATTATAGGTATTTCAGAAACATTTTGTTATAAATGACTTGGACATAAATATAGATGGTTAGAAAGTTTGCAGATGACACCAATGCTAGTTGCGAACTGTGACGAAGGTTGTCAAAGGATACAGCAGGACTTAGATCATTTAAATATGAGCAGACAAATGGAGGTAATACTGAGCAAGAGTGACGTATTACTCTTTGGGAGGTTGAATGCAAGGGGAAAGTACACAGTTAATGGCAAGACCCTTAACAGTATTTATGTACAGAGGGATCTTGGGGCTTTAATTTATAGCTCCCTGGAAGTGGCAACACTAGTAGATAAGAGTGGTAAAGAATGCATATGGTATGCTTGCCTTCATCAGCCGAGACATTGACTATTAGAACCAGGAAGTCATGTTGTAGCTTCACACAACTTTGGTTCGCCCACATCTGGAGTATTGTGTGCAGTCTAGTCACCCCATTACGTTATGGATACGGAGGATCTGGAGTATCCTGGAAGCCATGCGCCGGGAGTATTCCAGTGAGCCGCAGAACCGGCTCGTCCACCGCTCGACCAAGGACCCACCCGATAGGCCCAGCGCGCCCAATGTGGACAGGGGTTAATGCCTCGGGGGACCATCGAGTGCAGAGGGGAGAGAGAGCGAGGAGGGTCTCCGAGCACCCGACAGGGTGCCACCAAGAATGAAGGGGGAACCTTGCGGGGAGTTGATAGGACTATTTGGTGAACTTTTGTAACTTTGTCGGTGCCAGAAATATGGCGGTTCTTGTGTACTGCCGCGGTGAGGACTGCTGTATGATTTTACCGGTTTTACGTAAAACAAAGCATTGCACTTACAAAGCATTGTACATGTGACAATATAGTATTTTTGGATGATTGGGTGTAGAAAAGGTTTACTAGAATGCTGCCCGAATTAGAGGATATTAGCTGCAAGGTTGGACAAACTTGGATTGTTTCTTCTGGAGTTTCAGAGATTATGGGGAAATCTGGTAGTATATTAAATTATGATAAAATCTGGTGGAAGTATATTAGATTACTCAGAATATGTTCCCAAGGTAGAAAAATCTAAGACTAGTGAGCATAGCTTCGGGATCAGAGTGAGAAATGTTAAAGATGTGCGGTGAATGTTTTGTTTGTACAGAGTAGTACATGCCTTCAATCTGCTGCCAAGGATGGTGGTGAATGTGACAGGGGCCAGTCACATTTATGAGGTTTATAGATGGATATGCAGGGTCTGGGGGGGATATGGATCACGTGCGGGCAGAGAATTGACAGAGCACACATTGTTGGATGAAGAACCTTTCCTGTGCTGCACTGTTCTATCTATGTTAACAGTGGCTGAGAAGGGCTTGATTGGTGGCTTATAAAAACTGAAATGGAACATAGCTTGAATGCTGCATCATTAGCTACAAAATAGTTCGGGAGCATACCACTGCTTTAAAAGGTGCAGCATTTGGGGAAGCTCTTCCTGTTGGTAGGACTTTATATTACTCAGAGCAGAATGACGTTGTTCAAATTGGCCAGGCGCAGATGAAAGGATCATATGGATACCAAGCCATAAGGAAAAAATATGGATAAAAAATCTTGGTTAAAATGGCAGGAAGTGCATTTATATGGTGCCTTTGATATTTCTTAGCACAAAATAACTTAAAAATGCATTACATATTAATATAGGAAAAATTGTGTTGTTTGCATGGTGCATATATGGAGATGGGAAGAGAAATAGCGGTATCAAATTGAAATAAAAAAAATTAGAACTTTAAAATTCTGTTTTTGCGAGTTATAATCTATACGAACTTGGTAAGAAGGGGACTGATGATTGTACAAAACGGAAAATGTTCAGCAGAATGTTGGACGGGTTGTTTCCACAGAGGGCACAGGTTGGTAATAGGCAATGTTGGAGGCAGCAGGCAAAGCAAGTTTTGACAATAAAGTAGTGTTAAATGGAGCAACATTAAAGATGGAACAAGGTATCGTTTTTGAAAATGAAAGTAGTGATTAGAAATAATGCAGTGCCACGATAAGGAGGTAGGCATCACAGGGGAATTCTAATCTTGTATATCAGCAGACATTGGTGGACACCAAACAGATAATGGAAGCGACAGCTATGAATAGGCTTTCAGATAATTGAAGCCAGGTTGGTGGGACTGGAAGAGTGATCAGAGGCATTCTTTGAGTAAGAATGGAACCAATATGGACAGTCCCACCAAAGTTGATAGTATATGGCATTTGAAGATATAATGTGGTTGATCACATCAAAAACTTGCCTTTAAAGAGAAAAAACATCAAAAGTGCAAAGAGCAGTCAGATCAGAAGGCAGACACAAGAGAATCTGGAGCAGCATACAAAATGCTGGCGGAATTCAATAGGACGGGGGTGTGTGTGTGGTGTGGTTTGTGTGTGTGTGTGTGTGTGTGTGTGTCTCTCAACCAGAAATGGTTATTTCTACACCAGTTTTTTTTAGCTCAAGATCAAAAAGTTCTTTAAGAGTCAGCGCTAGAGATATATGATCTTTCGAGGCACATGAAGAAACTTCAAGAGATTAGAGGAAACCGGAAAAGCAGAATAAAATTGTCTGCAAAAGGTCAAAAGCTAAGGCTGCGACGATTTGGCCATTTGGGGGGTCGGGGGCATACAAGTGGGTCAGACAATCTTGAGGGGTGTGTGTGTGTGTGTGTGTGTGTCTGTCAACCAGAAATGGTTATTTCCACACCAGTTTTTTTTTTTAGCTCAACATCAAAACGTTCTTTCACATTCACCACTAGAGATCTATGATCTTTCGAGGCACATGAAGATACTTGAAGAGATTAGAGATGAGAGGAGACCGCAAAAGCAGAATACAATTGTGTGCAAAACGCCAAACCCTAAGGCTGCCAAGATTTGGGGGGGGGGGCATACAAGTGGGTCAGACAATCTTGAGGACGAGGACATATAAGATCAAGGTGAGGGAGTCTTTTGGCATTCATGTATTCAGCAGATAGCAATACTCACATTTATTGCCCATTCCTAATTGAACTTGCGAGCTACCTGCTGAACAGATTGGGTATGGATGGCAAATTTCTTTCTCTGAAGGTCGTCAGTGAACTCAATGTGTTCTCGCAGACATTTGGTAGTTATTCAGTTGCTGTGACAGACATCAGCATTTAAAAAAAGATTCAGATTTAAATTCCAACTTGCCATAATGGATTTTGAACTTATCAATGGTTCTGAACTCCTGGCTATTATTCTGGCAATTTAATCATTTTGCTATTCTATCCTGGAGTAAATCAAAACCACACAGAGCTGATTCCTTGTTCTTAAGTTCAAATAATTGGAGAGGGGTGGGTGGGGTGAAGATAATTCCTTTCTTGGATTAGAGATTAAAGTGGTAAGGACATACACATAGAGCTATATAGCATGGAATCGTGGCCTTTGACCCAACTCAACCATGCTGACCAAATTGCCAAAACAAGCCAGTCCCACTTGCCATGTGACTTAATTCATTGTGTTTCCGGAATGAAACGCCTCATATTTATCGGAGATAAACTCCATCAAGAGTCAAGAGTATTTTATCGTCATATGTCCCAGATAGAACAATGAAATTCTTACTTGCTGCTGCACAACAGAATATAGTACACTGTAAATAATGATAAACGAGAGGAAAAAAAAAAAGTTGTGTGTATACACACTCACACTCAAAAAACAAACAATAATAGTGCAATAATAATAATAGTCTATTGTAGTTCAGAGCTTATATGAGGTTGTAGTGTTTAGTAGCCTGAAGGCTGTAGGGAAGAAACTGTTCCTGGCCGTTAGTTTTCAGGCTCCTGTACCTTCTTCCCAATGGCAGTGGTGCGATGAGTGTGTGGCCAGGATGGTGCGAGTCTCTGATGATGTTGGCTGCCTTTGAGGCAGCGACTCCGATAAATCCCTTCGACGGTGGGGAGGTCAGAGCCAGTGATGGACTGGGCAGTGTTCACAACTTTTTGCAGATTTTCCGGCTCCTGGATGTTCAAGTTGCCGAACAAGGCCATGATGCAACCAGACAATATGCTCGCTACTGTGCATCTGTAAAAGTTCAAGAGAATCCTCGCAGTCATACTGATTCTCCTTAATCTTCTCAGGAAGTAGAGGCACTGATGTGCTTTCTTTATAATTGCAACAGTGTACTGGGTCCAGGAAAGATCTTCGGAAATATGCACGCCCAGGAATTTGATGTTTCATTGTCCCATTGATGTAAACAGGATTGTGGGTCCTCATCCTTCCTCTTCCAAAGTCCTCCGTGGACCTAGTGTGACGGTAAGCGAATTGTAGTGGGTCGAGGTTCTTGAGGTAGGAGTTGATATGCCCCATAACCAACCTCTCAAAGCACTTCATCACTACAGACATTTGTGCCACTGGTCAATAGTCGTTGAGGTACATCACCTTACTCTTCTTGGGCACCGGTATTATTGATGCCCTCTTAAAGCAGGTGGGAACCTCAGACCTCAGTAGTGAGTGGTTGAAAATGTCTGTAAAAACCCCAGCCTCACAGGTTTTGGGAACTCGACTGGGAATACCTTCAAGTCGACGTTTTCAGAGGGTTCACCCCCTTGAAGGATCTTCTGACGTCGGCCTCAGTGACTGTGATATCGTCAGGGCGTATGGGGGCTCGGGAGGGCACATCAGAGTTCTCCCTATCAAAGCGTGCGTAGAACACAGAGCTCATCAGGAAGTGATGCTTCGCTGTCGCTTGAGTTGCCTCTTGATTTCGCCTTGTAGGAGGTGATGGCCCTGCCAGTTGCTGAACATCTGCCCCATCCTCCAGCTTTGAACGGAAGTCCCTTTTGGCCTTTTTGATGGCCTTATCAAGATTGTATCTGGACTTCTTATAGACCTCTACGTCACCAGTCCTGAATGGCCGGGATCTGGTCTTCAGAAGAATCCAGATCTCATGGTTCATCCAAGGCTTCTGGTTAGGAAACACTCGGAAGGTTTTTGTAGGAATATTTCCTTATGAAGTCTGTAACCACTGTGGCGTATTCATTCAGGTCCGTTGCCAAGTCCTTGAACATTGTCCAGTCTACCGACTCCAAGCAAACCAGGAGTTGTTCCTCTGCCTCCCCAGACTAGCTCTGTGCAGTCCTCACCTCTGGGGGTGCACTCTTCAGTTGTTGCTTGTATGCAGGAGGAAGCAGAACCGCTGTATGGTCGGATTTTTCGAAGTGAGGGTGATAGATAGAGCGATAGGCATCCTTGATCGTCGTATAACAGTCGTCAAGGGTGTTTGATCCTCTGGTGCTGCAGGAGACATGCTGATGGTAGTTTGGGAGTGATTTTATTCAGGTTGGCTTTGTTGAAGTTCCCGGCTATAGTGGTAAACGTCTTGGGGTAAGCGGTCTGGTACTTGTTGACCACGGCGTGCAGCTCATTCCTCAGCCCATTGATCAAGAACCCATTGCAACAGCAAGTAATTGGTCATAGATTAACTTGACAGTCATCACAAGGTCAAGAATGGACTCTACTCATTGAAGCATCAGATTTGCATCCAGATGCAAATTAGTCATAACAATTACCAGGTATCATTCACCCCCAATTGTGGACTTGATCAGAAATAACGAGATTTAACGAGTTTTCAATTTTATAATTAAACAAAGCTTGAATTCTCTATTTAAAATAAGATTCCCCAAGAAACAATGGTTCTGGGATAAGCAATTTAGGACTTTGCTGCCAAAGTCTTTGTTCATTGCACCAGTGGAGAGCGCCAAATTAAACTTGATATTGCTTATGATATGGTCAGCTGGAGGAGTACCATGATAAATGTTCTGCATTTACTGAAGTGTGTACTTTTAATGTACTGTCATTAAACCCAATGCCTACTACGGCATTGATGAGCTAAGAAAATGTATAACTGAGAAGAGGAAACTAAGCCAACCAGTTACAGCTAGTCATTTACTGAAGGCAGCAGAATACAATTTACAATTTGAAGTAAAATGCTTTCCTTTAAAACTTTGAAAAAGATTCATATTTTAAATCTTTACCTTACAAATACTATCATTCCTTTAAAGACAAATATTAGCTCACAATCACTCACCTAATTGTGTGCATTGGACTTAAATCAACACTTTTCATGTTTTTTGTCAGCTTGATGCCCACCTTAGATGAGTGAAGTCTAATACACTCTCCTGCCATAAGCATTGGGAAGACACAAGGTTATCCCCATTTTTTTAGGTCATATATTTTCCACTGTATCCAAGCATTTTTGTTGAAGTCAATGTCTACATTATTCTTAGACGATTTGGATAATATTTTACTTACTGTGTAGGCAAGGTCTGCAGATAATAGGTATTCCATCTGTACTTTTCTAATAATTTCAGATAGAGACAATGTAACATACTTTAAGATGTGCCCGAATATTTTCAGCATCTTTCCCATGAAATTGCTTGGAATCAATAACAGGATTACGTATTACACCAATCACAATCTATAAAGAATTACCCTATTTCTCATTCTTGAAACAGTGAATTGTAAGGTCTTTATGAAACAGTAGTGATATACATTGGATATTGATCAATGTACAATTTACATTGAATGAAAGTTGCTATGAATTAAACCCAAGAATTTCCTTCCCATCATTTGGCAATCTATAAACTACTTGGATTACTACAATTAAATTCTCTCTCTATTGGGACTTAACCATTCAGTTTGAACATTCAAATCCTATTATGGAAATTATGCTCTGGCATCTATCGGGCAGTCGTGAATTAATAGTATTTGCTTTCTACTGTTCCTATCCTATCCTGCCTGAACATTTTTTCTATTAACAACCCCCCCCCCCCTCCCCAACTTAAAATCCAAAAAAACAATTACAATTTCAATTTTTGGCTTTGAGACAAACCTGCACATTGATAATGGAGTAAGCTCTAAAGAGTGGATCTAAGAGTGGATATTTTTTTTAAGATTAAGTGCTGACAGAGAATGTTTTACACCTCTCATTTCAGATGTACACTAATTCCATGATAGCAACAAAGTCTAGTATCTTTAGAAATATTTAAATCCTGAAACTGAGGGAAAATTAGGGGGAACTATTGTACCATTTGATTGTATTTATTCAGTGAAACTAAACTAGGAAATGAGATTGACAGATTTCAATAATCATAATTTATAGTGATTAAAAACAAAGCTCAGATGTGGGCATCAATTTTACCGTCATGTTTTTTCTTCCCCTGACAATTTATCTGATTGGAGGAACACCCCCAATACTCCTTGTGGGTGGGCTACAACCCAATGGTATGAACATTGAATTTTCCAATTTTAGGTAACAAAACAACCAAAGCATCCACCCCGCCCCCCCTCCCCTTTCCTGCCCCCCACCTGGACTTGCACCTATTCTCCCCCCCCCCCCCCTCTCCCTCCTCCCTACATTCTTCCACAAGCTTCACAATGTACAACTCCCCAATCCTTTTGTCTCCAACATTCTGTCTTTGCATCTCTGGACTGTCCAACCATCTGCCTATCAACCCCCTCCCACATCTGTATCTACCTGTTACTGGATAGGCTCCGTCCTCCCCTCCCCCAATCACCATCAGTCTGAAGAAGTGTCTCCAGCCAAAACATCACCTATCTATGTTCTCCAGAGATGCTGCCTGATCTGTCGAATTACTCCATCTTTTTTTAAATTGATATACTTAGTTGACTAAACTGGCAAGCATTCACCATGAAAAAATAGGAAGTATGTTCATTTGTATCCAGATCACAAATGGAACTCAAAGAACGCGTTAGCTTTCATTCATCATATTATGGTTTGTACAATGATAAAGATAATTATTATATACAAAAAAGCCACATTCTTGATACCTGGAAATAAAGAAATCCAATAAGGCAAAGCCAGTCAAAATTAGTAAATTACAACACTGCAGTAATAAAGCACTCTAACTTTAACTAAACATTAAGCCAAATTATGATTCTCCTTTTCTTACCATTTAATAGTTTTCAGCAGATAAATTCACTAGGGATGAAGAATTCGGTTTGTCCACATTGTGACATTCTTCCATGAAATAAATGAGGCAAGGAGACATGAAAAATCTATTCCATGCAGAAGGTGTGCCAATAAAAGTAAAGATGCTTATCAAAAATTACAAAGGAAACAGCTCTATCAGTTATTTTCATGTTAAGTAATAGAGAATATGTTTATCATTCCTTTTGGCTTATTCTGATTTGGATGGATACTGCATTGTGGGAGAAAATGATACTTCAAAAAGAGAATCATGGGGAATGGCAGGAATCTAAATTAAAAGGACATTAAAAGTCATAAATCATGGGCAGCTTTACAATTTTACAAATACTTATTTTTAAAACTAGATTTAACAACTCAGTAGTTTAAATAGTTACAGAGTGCATTTTATTAGTGCTTCTAACATACATCATAGGAAATTAATAACTTGTTCTTCATGACTATTGGTTATTTACCAATGACATCTTAAACTCCTGGATTAAGTGGTATTTTGCAACCATGTCGAATATATTATTCTAGTAATCTGCAGTACAGCAGCATGCAATGTGTACTGGACAAGAACTGCCCCAAAACCCTTATAGAAGCCAAATATGCCTTCTTCTTTCTTGATTACATTAATGCAGTCTTTCATTCCTTCATACTGGGTGTTAATAGGAAGAACTTCATATCCATGGTCTGTGTTATCAATGATGGTGCGTGTTCCTTGAATGTGAAGGCGGTGAAGTACAGTTTCCAATGGATAAACTAAAACATCAGCACAAAGATTAGCAACAAAAGCAGCAAAAAGTTCAGGGAAATAAGCGTCCAGCACAGTCTGTATGGAACTGGAAGCATCAGCTGGGCACTGATGTGATGCCTTCCTCCGTAGAAAAAATAGAATTAACTTCTGAATGATGGCACTGATGATGTAATGGAGCACTCCATGCAAGACAGTTGGAAAGATTAAGACTCCAAGAGGAAGCAGGCGCTTGCTGTGTGGGACACCCATTCCCACCAGTCTGCATACACCTTCCTTCACGCAATCAAATATTCCTGGATTGTCTCTAATGATCTCGCTCTGGAAATATAAGAGACAATGTTATCAGCTTTTTAAATGTACCATACAGTATACCTGTGTTATGAATGAGCTGTGCTCCAATAAAACCGTCCACGTTGTCATTTTCTATGATTCAAATTGTTGACAAAAATTGACTTTTTTGGGGGTATTTTGTGTTTATTTCGTTGATTTCTTTACTCACAAGTTTTCGCAAATTTTTATTTTGTATCTTAAATTTTTGGTAGTGATTCGTGAATTCCAAAAGGGTGAATTTCTGTTACCCAAACTGCTATAAAATGAGGGTACAATGTTTTCAAATGATTTCAAAGTAACATTTATTTTCAATTGATTACATTTATGACCAAACTAATACTATTTTTCCCCCCCAAATTTTGTACTTGAAGGGTGCAAGATGGTACCTAAAACATGGTGACTCTTCTTTATGGACTCACTGCAATCTCACTTGTCTTACACACATAGAATGATTGTGCCTAATGTATAACAGGATTATCACTGAACTATGTGCAAAAGGAGGATTTCACTGTACAGACACTCCCCCACTTATGCCAAGGTTACGTTCCAAAAACCCTTACGCAAGTCATATTTTAGACAAGTCGGAATCACATGAAAGGTCATGCAGCATCTCTGGAGAACATGGACAGGTGAGGTTTTGGGTCAGGTCCTTCTTCAAACTGATCAGTATGCTGAGTTACTGCAGTACTTTGTGTTGCTTCATCTTAAAACTAGGCTCTGAAGCTGCTGGTCTGCACCAGTGAGCCCTTCTTCTCCAGCTGCCACTCCATCCGGTTTACGTGGCTGTTGTTTCGGCGAGTGTGGAAGCCCCTGGCTGAGAGCATTTTATTCAGGCTATGGCCACTGACAGGGTGCATCGGTTACCAGGGCTCATTCCCCTTTCACCAGCTGCTGCTTCACCCTGTCGACTGTCGCTTTGTCCGCTCCCCTGCAGTCACCTCCTTCTCCAAGGAGGAAGATGTCGGTGACTCTGGGGGAGAAAGAGGGTGGCGGTTGTGGAGGAAGGAGCAAACAAAGCGACGGCCAACAGGAAGGAGTGGCAATTGGTGAGAGGGGAGGGAGGCCCCATGGTGAACAAGCATATCCTGTCAGTGTTGGTAGTCTGCCACTGTAAGCCAGGGGCTACAATGTGAGCCGCAACACCAGCTCAGTTAACAAAACTGTGGCAGCTGGTGAAAGGCTCACTGGTGCAACTTGTGCAACGGCTGGGAATTGCCACCGACCCCCTTCCTCGTTCTCGCTCGCCTTCCCAGTATCGTACTCACAGTGGCCGCTTTTTAAAATCTATGAAGCTGATGGGAAACCCTCGCCATCTTCCTGTTGCAATAACACAATAACAATTCAGGTCATTCATCCATTGTAAATTATTTACTTAAGTGAGAGTTTGCATAATTCACCTATCATGCAAGCTGGGGAGTGCCTGTACTGAGTTACATGTGACAATAAGCATAGAAAATAGGTGCAGCAGTAGGCCATTCGGCACTTCAATATGATCATGGCTGATCATCCACAATCAATGCCGTTCCGGCTTCATCCCCATATCCCTCGAGTCCCTTAGCCTAAAAAACTAAATCTTAAGCCCGTCCCACTTTCCCAAGTTACTCACGAATTCTCCCAAGTTTGCCCCTTGCTTCAAACACGGAGAATGTCCGTAGCGAGTCCATAGTGGCTCGTGATGCCAGCCGTAGGTGCTCGGGGCATCAGGTAAGTCGGGACGTTTTTTCAGCATGTTGAAAAATGTCCACGAGTAAAAAAAATAGCCCCGAGTACCTATGGCTGGCTATTACCATAATTCTCCGAGTTTGAATCAAGGGGAAAACTCGGGAGAATTGGTAACACGGGAAAGTGGGACAGGGGCTTAACGCTCTTGAAAAGCAGGGACAGGACTGATCCCTAAAGGCCAGGAGGGACAGTAGTGCCCCCTACGGGCTGGGAGGAGGCAGTGCTGCCCCCGACAGGCCGGAAAGCAAAGATCTTAGAGCAGAGCAAGATAAGCCACTCCTGCGAAATACAATGGGCTGACGTGTAGTACGCTACGGCGGGGATCCTGGGCATTTTTCCCCGCCCATTTTAGTAACCAGAGCCTACCTGACCCGACCCGACTCGCAGTGTAATCAATGTTGCGGGGCAACAGTTTGTGTGTGTGATAT
Organism: Amblyraja radiata; assembly: GCF_010909765.2. Lineage (NCBI taxonomy): Eukaryota > Metazoa > Chordata > Chondrichthyes > Rajiformes > Rajidae > Amblyraja > Amblyraja radiata. The sequence goes on along the minus strand of NC_045958.1, from coordinate 19,912,178 downwards.
AGGGTTAGATTCATAATTCTGTCAGTTCATACTTCTTGTCAAGAATAAAATTTGACTCTGGTAATTGTCTTTTTTAATGTTTTTTAAATCATTTCTTTTTAAATGGCTCACAAGCAGTGTTTGAGTTGATTTTGTAGTAACCGGAACCTACCCGACCCGACCCGACTCGCAGGGTAATTGACATTGCGGGGGAAGTTTTTGTGTGTGATATAGGGTTAGATTCATAATTCTGTTAGTTCATAATTCTGTTAATTCTTGTTAAAGAATAAAATGTTTATAAACACACATACATGAATGTGATATAAATGTATATAATCATATAACACACACAATTATATTTCTTCTGATCCAATGATGAACTTTTTTTCAGACTAGACAAGGGACATTAAATAAGAACATTGTAAACCTCCCCACAACTTCACACACACTAGGCCTTATCCCACCCCTCAACTCTTTCCCCCCCCCCCACCCTCGGCACTCCCTCGCCTGCCCCCACACTACAATGTCTCCCCCCCTCCTATGCCCCGCTGCCCCAGGCCGCTCACTCCCTCTCCCCGTTGCCCCGGGCCGCTCACTCCCTCTCCCCGCTGCCCCGGGCCGCACACTCCCTCTCCCGCTGCCCCGGGCCGCACACTCCCTCTCCCGCTGCCCCGGGCCGCACACTCCTTCTTCCCGCTGCCCCAGGCTGCACACTCTCTCTCCCCGCTGCCCTGGGCCGCACACTCCTTCTCCCCACTGCCCCAGGCCGCTCACTCCCTCTCCCCGCTGCCCCGGGCCGCACACTCCCTCTCCCCGTGCCGCGCACTCCCTCTCCCGCTGCCCCAGGCCGCACTCCCTCTCCCGCTGCCCCGGGCCGCACACTCCTTCTTCCCGCTGCCCCAGGCTGCACACTCTCTCTCCCCGCTGCCCCGGGCCGCACACTCCTTCTCCCCGCTGCCCCAGGCCACACACTCCTTCTCCCCGCTGCCCCGGGCCCCACACTCCTTCTCCCCGCTGCCACCAATAGGCCGGGAAGGACTCTGCTGCCCCCTAAGGAGTCTAATCTCCTCCCACCACAGGTCAGATTCTTCAAACGGGGCTTCATGGAAAAGCTGGAAGAGGCGACGAATGAGGCTGGGTGGGGGGGGGGAACCCAGTGGAATGGACGAGCCCAGTGTGTCCCAAGCCTGAGGCCACCGCCTGTCCAGGGCAGGTCGGCCGGCCCACCGCTCGTCTCAAACGCCCACCAGACCCACCATGAGGGTCCAGACCCATCCATCATGGTTCACTCCCCTCCACAAAGTTGTTTATTGTATCTCTATACTCCTCCTCAGTGCCCCCTTTGATGAGGCCGACAGCAGCTGTGTCATCTGAAAATTTCTGCAAAAAGCAGCTGTTGGTGTTGTATTGGAAATCTGCTGTGTAGATGGTGAACAGGAATGGAGCCAGCACAGTTCCTTGTGGAGCCCCTGTGCTGCTCAGGATGGTGCTTGAGACATTGTTCTGTAGGCGCACGTACTGTGGTCTGAGGAAAAGGTAATCCAAACACCACAGTACCAGTAATGGATCCACCTTCATCTTCTCCATCTTCTCCCCTAGCAGTCGGGGCTGAATTGTGTTAAAGGCGCTTGAGAAGTCAAAGAATGTAATCCTTACAGATGCATCAGGGATGTCCAGATGTGTGTACGCCCTCTGCAGCATGTAAATGAGGGCATCATCGACACTGATGTTGGGCTGATATGCAAACTGTAAAGGACCCATTTGAGTTGACACACTAGTCCTGATGTAGAAGAGGACAAGTCTCTCAAATGTCTTCATAATATCTTCATAACACGAGAGATGAATTTGGGAACACTATTTGGAATTCACAGGCCGAATTGGATGTAACACAATTTTAATTGGGATCTAACGTGCCACGTAAAAGCTGCTTTGGAAATTAACTAGAAAAACAGTTGTCCTGGGGGGAAAAAAAGTATCCAGGCTGTTTCCAGGTAATCTCCCTGAGTAATCAAGATACATTTGGCGCCCCCCACGAGCGTGTTCGTTATTTAGACTTTTGGGTTTTTTTGTGTGCCTAATGTTAGTTTAGGTGTCTCTTGGCGTGGGGGGTGGCAGGGAAGGGGGCATCCGCTTTCGGTCGCCTCCTCGATGGAGAGGCGACTTTTTCCATGTTGCCTTCCTCGTGGCCTAACAGCATGGATTGGAGCGGCCTTTCCCGGAGTCGGGCCCGGAGCATCGGAAGCAGGCACAGCGTGGATTTTCCATCGCGGAGTGGGCGAACCCTTGCCGGGAGTCGCCAGGTGGCCTATTGACTTTGGCACCGTGGGAGCGGTGGTCTGCGGAGCTTCTAGCCGCAGGCGTGTATTTACCATCTGGAGCCTGGGATCCCTTGCTGGGGATTGCCGGAGAACAGCTCCAACTGCCGGCCTGCGACCTATAACATCCTGAAACCGCGGACTCCGGTAGGAAAGTGCCGATTCGGGACCTCCAAGCTGCGGAGTATGTTCGACCGTCCTGACGTCGGAGTTTCGATCATCCCGACGAGAGGGCCTGTACATCGGGCCGTTCCTGACGGTGACTATGGATGGTTTATGGCCGCGACCACGAGTAAACAAAGGAGGAGGTCTGGCTGAACTTTGTTGCCTTCCAACACAGTGAATAATTTTTTTTTTTTTTTTTTCAAAATATACTTTATTCAATTGGTAAATATATACAATTTCTGAACACAGTGAAGAATGCAGTGGTGGGTGTTCATGTTAAATTCTATAGTGTATTGTGTGTTCTTTTTAAGTTTATCGCTGCTGGCAAATTTCACTGCACCTTCGGGTGCATGTGACGAATAAAATTGACTGACTTAATTAGTTTCACTGTAAGTACGCATTGAAATTGGCAAGCAATTGCTTCCATTGACTCCTATGCAATGATACTTTATTGAACAATGTAACAGACAGTCTTTACTATTTTTAGCTTGCAGTAACAAAAATAACACTGCTATTAAAAAGACCTTTGTTTTTGAAAATCTAGTGGAAAAAATTACTTTGATGTTACGGGTCTGAAATTCTCTAGCCCCTAGCCCCCTGATACAATTGTTTTTATCTCAATTTTCCATAATAGAAGGTTTATTTGATCAGAACAGAACACAATAGAATCATGGAAACTATGTCACAGTGAAATAAGTTGAAAAATTACTATATCTGAGACTCCCGTTTCAATTTAGAATCAAGTGCAATCTCCAGTACGTTCTACATGGCTTGGATCAGCATGCGTGAAGGGAATGCTTCCAGTTACTCAAATTTAAGTTTAAGATCGGCAAAAAGTCACACCAGGCCACACTGGTGGCTGAGAGGTTTTGGTGCAGCTACAAAATATATAAAAATACAAATTGTTGGAAACAGTCAGGCAACTGTAGAAGCAGAAACCGAATCAACATCGCAGTTTCAAAATTATTTGTCAAATACTTCATTCTGACAAAAGGTCTTTGATCTAAAACAGATTTGATTTATCCTTCTACAGATGGGCCAGAACTGCCGTGTGTCTCCAGCATTTTTTGATTTTATTTCAGGTTTCTAGAATCTATAAGGAAGTCAGAAATCTAACAAGTGACAGTCAGTCATATTTAAAGCTGAATAATAGCCATGGCAATGACAACTTGGGAGAGCAATTTGGAAATGATCCATAAATTTAGGCATCCCCTCTGTGACAAAGTGAAAGTTCTTAATTAATGGGTGTAAATATCAATGTGTCGGGAGGGGCAGCCTCAGGCAAAGAAAGGAAAGATGTGCGTCATGCAGTTAGTTTCAGGAGCTAAGGAGGAAATTAAAGAATGGGACATCAAAAAGTATGTGTATATGAATAAACTTAGGGAGTTAACAAAGGGAGTGAATAAATGGCTCGGAATGCAGGCTTTACATATCTGTGACAATTCCTAGGTAGGAGAAACCTGGACTAATACTGTTGTGGTATGGAATTTATAATTTGGGAGTAGGGACTCCTGGATGACAGAGATGAAACAAGGTGCCAAGTTTAGCGGGAGAGACAAAAATACCCATTACAAAGCTTGACTCACGGTACAGGCATAAGACTGAACAAGATATATCAACAAGAAACAGGTTAACTAAAAGAAAAAAATGTTTAGTTAATTTATAACACCTTCAAGAGTGCTCAGCAAATGCAAGTATAGATTTAGAGATAAAGGAAAATTGATACCACACTGGGAAAATTTAATAATAATAATAATAATAATAAATTTTATTTATGGGCGCCTTTCAAGAGTCTCAAGGACACCGTACAAAAATTGAGCATGTAGAGGAAAAACATGTAAGGGGAATGAAATAAATAGTAGAGACATGACTAGTACACAAAGTAAAGACAGAATTCAATACAAAACACAGTATGAGGCAATTAATGCACAGATGAAAAGGGACGGGGACGTGGGGCTAAGGATAGGCAGAGGTGAAGAGATGGGTCTTGAGGCGGGACTGGAAGATGGTGAGGGACACGGAATTGCGGATCAGTTGGGGGAGGGAGTTCCAGAGCCTGGGAGCTGCCCTGGAGAAGGCTCTGTCCCCAAAACTGCGGAGGTTGGACTTGTGGATGGAGAGGAGACCGGCTGATGTGGATCTGAGGAACCGTGAGGGTTGGTAGGGGGAGAGGAGGTCAGTGAGATATGGGGGGGCCAGATGGTGGAGGGCTTTGTAGGTGAGGACCAGGATTTTGTAGGTGATCCAGTGGGAGATGGGAAGCCAGTGAAGTTTTTTGAGGACTGGAGTGATGTGATGCCAGGATTTGGTGTGGGTGATGAGTCGGGCGGCTGCGTTCTGGACCAGTTGGAGTCGGTTGATGTAGGTGGAGCTGATGCCAAGGAGAAGTGAGTTGCAATAGTCCAGTCGGGAGGAGATGAAGGCATGGATGAGTCTTTCAGCAGCAGGCGGTGTGAGAGAGGGTCTGAGTTTGGCGATGTTGCGGAGATGAAAGAAGGAGGTTTTAATGACATGGCGGATGTGAGGCTCAAGCGAGAGGGTGGAATCAAAGATCACGCCAAGGTTGCGGGCCTGGGGAGATGGGGAGACAGTGGTGCCGTCGATGGTGAGAGTGGGGTTATTGATTTTGCTGAGTGTGGCTTTAAAAGCCCACACCAGTTCAAAAGTCTGAACTTTGTTACTGAAAAATAACATTTTACGAATAAGCGAAGAGTCAACTGCTTCTCTAATTTATCTTATTCAGACATCATGGCTCTTTCCTGCAAAAATCCACTTGATCAATTAATACAATTTTCCAATTTTAGCTTAGATTTTAAAACGCGTTAAAAAATTACCACTGGAAAACATGAAAATTATAATAAAACCCAAGATTAAAATAGAATTTACACTGCTACGAATCATTCAATTAAAAATTCATCGTTTGCTTTTGTTTGATTATTAATGAAGTAAATCTAGATAATTTGCACTGTAATCTTTTGGTGCCTTTCCCATGCTCTATCCAACAGTGAGCAATAAATTACTGATATCATTCATCAAGTTTCCAAATGTTACTTAGTATTGATCTAGCAATGTTACAAAATTTTGAGATTTTAAAAATCAAGTCTTTAATTTATCCCATCAGATAAAGCATAAAAATGAGTTTAATTTGACACCTAATTCACTTTCATATCTTCAGTATTAAAAAAGTTATGGCCATTTTCATACTCGGAAATTGGCATCTTGTTCCCTATTGCTTTTTCATTGAGAACATTTAAAGGCCGATAACTCTCTTAAAATTTAAGAGAACTGAAAGACATTTTCAGTTATTATAGTTTGAAGCATTCTGAAACAAATATGAAACAATCTTACTTAGATGACTTGAAATTAAAGCTTATAATTGGTTAGTTACCTAATTGTAGCTAATTACAAAATTCAATTACTAGATCTAAACATCTATCCATTTCTTAACAGATTAACATTTTTAAATAGCCTAAGTGTCCAAATAACATTCACACAATAATTCAGAATATAACATAATTTTAAAATCTCATTGTCATGGGTTTATAGGCCAAATGAAAGGAATTTAATGTTTAATATCTGAAAATTAATGGCCATTTAAATCAGCTTGCGAGTGGGATTTTCTGGAACAGGACCATTTAGAACGTTGAGGTTGCGGTGAATTTATACCCCCATATCTGCAGCAAATACACTGCCGGTTCTTCGGGGGGGAAAATCATCGTTTTGCAACTTAAAATGTGAATTAAATACATCTTAAGAAACACTTTTATACATAAAAATAATTTTACCTGGTCCTCCATAAAATCCGTCCCAGTTGTCGGCATTGGCTGCTTCAGAAGCTGCTTTTAAAATTATTCCAGCGATTAACGTGCCGGGTGAATTTTTTTTTTAAACACACAGAACGGCCGTAGGAACAATTCTTTAGCAAAATCTTGCACTCCAACAAATATAATTCAGGACCAGGTCGGGAAAAAACCCCGTTTTAACCCCGCCCCCCCCTCAAACGCGCCAAAATCGTGCACACGGCCAGTGGCAGAATTACAGCGCCGCTGAAGGTAAGTTTTGTAACATACCTACTTGATCACTGGGAAATTACTTGCAAACAAAACACTTAATGCCCATCAATGTGAAACAAGTTAAAACACTGACAATTTACCTGCACAGTTTCGATTAAACTAGCCGAGTAAAAAGGCATTGCCACAGCACATGTCAACCTGCAGGAAATAATATTATTTAAAAAAAAGAATCAATTTTAGTCAAAGAAAAATGATAACATGCTCATGAATATGTTCAAATCGACACAAAATTTATTAACATTAAACCATCTATCAGAGTTTTTTTTTCTGATAAAGGGGACAATAGAACAGTTTTGATTTCCTCTCATGCTCATCAACAAACACAAGTGATAGGGCCCTCAAGTCTGCTGTGTCAAGTCTATGGCTCTCTTCTACCTCAATGACATTTCTCCAAACTATCCGAAATCCCTTGATTTCCTTAAATAACTAAAATCTATTCATTTCATTGTTAGAACCTTCACAGCCTATGTTGGCAAAATAATTAAACACGATTCACCAACCTCTGCATGAAGTTACAGTGCCCTCCATAATGTTTTGGACAAAGACCCATCATTCATTTATTTGCCTGTGTACTCCACAATTTGAGCTTTGTAATACAAAAAAAAAAATCACATGTGGTTAAAGTGCACATTGTCAGATTTTAATAAAGGGCATTTTTGTACATTTTGGGTTTACCATGTAGAAATTACAGCAGTGTTTATACATAGTCCCCCCATTTCAGGGCACCATAATGTTTAGGACACAGCAATGTCATGTAAATGAAAGTAATCATGTTTAGTATTTTGTTGCATATTCTTTGCATGCAATGACTGCTTGAAGTCTGCAATTTATGGACATCACCAGTTGCTGGGTGTCTTCTCTGGTGATGCTCTGCCAGGCCTGTATGGCAGTCATCTCTAGCTTATGCTTGTTTTGGGGACTAGTCCCCTTCAGTTTTCTCTTCAGCGTATAAAAGGCATGCTCAATTGGATTCAGATCGGGTGATTGACTTGGCCACTCAAGAATTGACCATCTTTTAGATTTGAAAAACTCCTTTGTTGCTTCAGCAGTATGTTTGCGATCATTGTCTTGCTATAGAATGAATCGCTGGCCAATGAGTTTTGAGGCATTTGTTTGAACTTGAGCAGATAGGATGTTTCCATACACTTCAGAATTCATTATGCTACTACCATCAGCAGTTGTATCATCAATGTAGATAAGTGAGAGAGTACCTTCAGCAGCCATACATGCCCAGGCCATAACACCCCCACCACTGTGTTTCATAGATGAGGTGGAATGCTTTGGGCAGTTCCTTCTCTCCTCCATACTTTGCTCTTGCCATCACTCTGATACGAGTTAATCTTCGTCTCATCTGTCCACAAGACCTTTGTTCAGAACTGTGGTTGCTCTTAAGTACTTCTTGGCAAACTGTAACCCGGCCATCTTATTTTTTACAGCTAACCAGTGGTTTGCATCTTGCAGTGTAGCCTCTGTATTTATGTTCATGAAGTCTTCTGTGGACAAATCCACATCCTACTCCTGAAGAATGTTTCTGATCTGTCGGATAGGTGTTTGGGGATTTTTCTTTATTATAGAGAATTCTTCTGTCATCAGCTGTGGAAGTGTTCCTTGGCCTGCCAGTCCCTTTGTGATTAGTAAGCTCACCATTGCTCTCTTTCTTCTTAATGATGTTGCAAACAGTTGATTTTGGTAAGCCGAAGGTTTGACTGATGTCTCAAACTGTTATTCTTGTTTCTCAGTCTCATAATGGCTTATTTGACTTTCATTGGCACAACTTTGGACCTCATGTTGATAAAAAGCAATAAAAGTTTCCAAAGGTGATGGAAAGATTGGAGGAAAGCTCTCTTATACCTCCATTAAGGAGGCATTTAAACACACCCGAGCAATTACATGTGTCATAAACATTATGGTGCCCTGAAATTGGGGGGGGGGGGGGGGGGGGGGGGGGGGGGGGGAGGACTATGTATAAACACTGCTGTGATTTCTACATGGTGAAACCAAAATGTATAAAAATGGCCTTCATTAAAATCTGACAATGTGCACTTTAACCACATGATTTTTTCCTATGACAAATCTCAAATTGTGGAGTACAGAGACAAATAAATAAATGATGGGTCTTTGTCTCAAACGTTATGGAGGGCACTGTATATATCAAAACTTGTCGAATTGGGGTAAGGGTGACCTGTACAAAAGGGATGGGTTACACCTTAACTGGAGGGGAACCGACATTCAGGCAGGCAGGTTTGCTAGGGTTACATGTGTAGGTTTAAACTAAATAGTGGGGGGGGGGAATGATTGACAAATTGGGAGTATAAAGATGGAGTTGAAGGGGAAGCGAGTACTGGAAAAATTACAAATGATTCTCAAATTATTGGGAAGGAAAGTTCGAGAAGGGATAAAAGACTAAGGTCAGGGCCAATTGCGAGCGGTGCGAGGGGGAACGTGAATACGGAGGTCAAAGTGTTGTATATGAATGCGCGAAGTATAAGAAATAAAGTGGATGAGCTTGAGGCTCAGTTAGAAATTGGCAAGTATGATGCTGTGGGAATTACAGAGACATGGTTGTAAGAGGGCCAGGGCTGGGAACTGAATATTCAAGGGTATATCTCCTATTGAAAAGACAGACAGGTGGGCAGAGGGGGTGGGGTAGCTCTGTTGGTGAGGAATCAAATTCAGTCCCTTGCAAGGGGTGACATTGAAACAGATGTGGAGTCAGTATGGATAGAACTAAGGATTTGTAAGGGTAAAAATACCCTAATGGGATTTATCTACAGGCCCCCAAACAGTAGCCTGGACATAGGGTGCAAGTTGAATCAGAAGTTAAAATTGGCAAAGGTCTTCTTCTTCTTCTTGCGTATGGCGTGCACAGCCTAAAGTTGGAGGACAACTTGTTCTATTTGATCTTTCTTGATTGTGTACGCCAGGTTGATTGCATCGAAACAGGGCGGACCACGTGAAGGTTGCAATCTCCCACCCCGTAATGCTGTGGCTGTTATGGGAGATTTCATCATGCAGGTAGACTGGAAAAATCAGGTTGGTACTGGACCCCAAGAAAGGGACTTTGTAGCGTGCCTTCGTGATGGATTCTTAGAGCAGCTTGTATTGGAGCCTACCAGGGAGAAGGCAATTCTGGATTTAGTGTTATGTAATGAACCGGATTTGATAAAGGAACTTGAGGTTAATGAGCCATTAGGAAGTAGTGACCATAATATGGTCAGGTTTAATCTACAATTGGAGAGGGAGAAGGGTAGATCGGAGGTGTCAGTGTTACAGTTGAATAAAGGGGACTATGGGGCCATGAGGGAGGTGCTGGCCAAAGTTGACTGGAAAGATACACTAGCAGGGATGACAGTGGAACAAAAATAGCAGGTATTTCTAGGAATAATACAGGAGGTGCAGGATCAGTTCATTCCTAGGAGGAAGAAAGATTCCAAGGGGAGTAAGGGGCGACCGTGGCTGACAAGGAACGTCAGGGGCAGTATAAAAATAAAAGAGAAGTACAACGTAGCAAAGATGAGCGGGAAGACTAAAAAGACAATACGGGGAGAAAAGATGAGGTACGAAGGTAAGCTAGCCAAGAATATAACGCAGGACAGTAAAAACTTCTTTAAGTATGTGAAGAGGAAAACATTTAGTTAAGAACAAAGGTGGATCTTTAAAGACCGAAAAAGGTGAATTCATTATGGGGAACAAGGAAATGGCAGATGAGTTGAACAGGTACTTTGTATCCGTCTTCACTAAGGAGGACACAAACAATCTTCCTGATATAGTACTGGCCAGAGGATCTGGGGTGATAGAGGAACTGAAGGAAATCCACATTAGGCAGGAAATGGTGTTGGGTAGACTGATGGGACTGAAGGCTGATAAATCCCCAGGGCCTGATGGTCTGCATCCTAGGGTACTTAAGGAAGTGGCTCTAGAAATCGTTGATGCATTGGTGATAATTTTCCAACGTTCTATCCTGTTTTTGGATAATTTTCCAATGCTCTATCCAATGATCAATTCCTGTGGATTGGAGGGTAGCTAATGTTATCCCACTTTAAGAAAGGCAGGAGAGAGAAAACAGGAAATTATAGACCAGCTTGACATCGGTGGTGGGGAAGTTGCTGGAGTCAATTATAAAAGATGAAATAGCCGCACATTTGCATAGCAGTAACAGGATCGGTCAGAGTCAGCATGGATTTACGATGGGGAAATCATGCTTGACTAATCTACTGGAATTTTTTGAGGATGTAACTAGGAAAATGGACAAGGGAGAGTCAGTGGATGTAGTGTACCTGGACTTTCGGAAAGCATATGATAAGGTCCCAGGAGATTAGTGGGCAAAATTAGGGCACATGATATTGGGGGTAGAGTGCTGACATGGATAGAAAATTGGTTGCCAGGCAGGAAACAAAGAGTAGGGATTAACGGGTCCCTTTCAGAATGGCAGGCAGTGACTAGTGGGGTACCGCAAGGCTCGGTGCTGGGATCGCAGCTATTTACAATATACATCAATGATTTGGATGAAGGGATTCAAAGTAACATTAGCAAATTTGCAGATGACACAAAACTTGGTGGCAGTGTGAACTGTGAGGAGGATGCTATGAGAATGCAGGGTGACTTGGACAGGTTGGGGGAGTGGGCAGATGCATGGCAGATAAAGTTTAATGTGGATAAATGTGAGGTTATCCACTTTGGTATCAAAAACAGGAAGGCAGATTACTATCTAAATGGCATCAAGTTGGGAAAAGGCGAAGTACAGCAGGATCTGGGGGTCCTTGTTAATCAGTCTATGAAAGTAAGCATGCAGGTACAGCAGGCAGCGAAGAAAGCGAATGGCATGTTGGCTTTCATAACATGAGGAATCGAATATAGGAGCAATGAGGTCCTTCTGCAATTGTACAGAGCCCTAGTGAGACCACACCTGGAGTATTGTGTGCAGTTTTGGGTCCCCTAATTTGAGGAAGGACATTCTTGCTATTGAGGGGTTGCAGCGTAGGTTTACAAGGTTAATTCCCGGGATGGCGGGACTGTCATATGCTGAGAGAATGGAGCGGCTGGGCTTGTGCACTCTGGAGTTTAGAAGGATGAGAGGGAATCTTGTTGAAACATATAAGATTGTTAAAGGTTTGGACACGCTAGAGGCAGGAAACATGTTCCCGATGTTGGGGGAGTCCAGAACCAGGTGCCACAGTTTAGGAATAAGGGGTAAGCCATTTAGAACGGAGACGAGGAAACACTTTTTCTCACAGAGAGTTGTGAGTCTGTGGAATTCTCTGCCTCAGAGGGAAGTGGAGGCCAGTTCTCAGGATACTTTCAAGAGAGAGCTAGCTAGGGCTCTTAAAGATAGCGGAGTCAGGGGATATGGGGAGAAGGCAGGAATGGGGTACTGATTGGGGATGATCAGCCATGATCACATTGAATGACGGTGCTGACTCGAAGGACCGAATGGCCTACTCCTGTACCTATTGTCTAGTGGCTCAGCCAAGGTACAGCGTAAAATTAAAGGACTGAATCCTTTCAACATTCTTTGTGTGCCAGATTCCAGGATTTGCAGTTTCTTTTGCCTTCTAGGTGGAATTAATTTAAGTAAATGCTGAGAACGACCAAGATAATAGATACCAATAATATAACAAATTAAAAGGCCCGTTTAAAAAGAAACAGACTGCTTAATGCTTACCCTTTGAGTACAAGATGACCAACAATTTGTTTTGGACTCCATTTATGTGAAACCTCTCTGTAATACAAAAAATGCTGAAAATGTTAAATAAATTAACGAAATAAAAAACTGTGTGGAGAACAAAATAAACATTAAGCTGCTGCTAAAATAAATTCAAGTTTCTTCCAGATAATCTGAACACACTGCGCATTTTTAAAAACTAATGAATTTTCCAAGATTTTGGTGTTGTAGTCAAGGCCAGTATTTATTGGCTATCTCCAACTCCCCTTAATAAGCTACTCTTGAATTGCTGCAATCCTTTCACCGATGTTTTTGCAAACCATGATTGTACACAACCTGGCAGATGAAACTGCAGGTGCTGGCGTACCTCCTGCCCTTTTCTTTCTTGGAGGTGGAGGTTGTGATGTCTGACAGTGCAATCGGACAGGTCTGTACCATTAACTCCATCTCGTAAATGATATATCTGCAGCCACTGTATATAGTGGCAGGAATAAATGTTTATAGTGAATGGAATGCCCATCAAGTGGGGCGGTTTTGGTGTGCATGGCATTGAGCTTCTTGAGAGCTATAGTCCTATTCATACAGCACAGAAACAGGCCCTTCAGTCCAACACATCTAGTGGGACAAGATGCCCCATTAAGCAAATCCCATTTACCCACATTTCCATCTTATCCTTTCCTATACCTGCAGCTATTCGAATGGCTTTTACATGTTGTTATTGTATCTGCCTCAACTACCTCCTCTAGCAGTTCATTCCATGTACCCACCATGCTCTGTGAAAACGTTGCCTCATGTCTCCTATTACATCTTCCCCTCTTATCTTAAACATATCCTGTTGTTCTTGATTCCTCTACGCAGGTTGAAAGACTGTGCATTCATCCTATCAATTCAATGGACAATAGACAAAAGACAATAGGTGCAGGAGTAGGCAATTTGGCCCTTCGAGCCAGCACCGCCAATCAATGTGATCATGGCTGATCATCCCTAATCAGTACCCCGTTCCTGCCTTCTCCCCATATCCCCTGACTCTGCTATCTTTAAGCCCTATCTAGCTCTCTCTTGAAAGTATCCAGAGAACCGGCCTCCACCGCCCACTGAGGCAGAGAATTCCACAGACTCACAACTCTCTATGTGAGAAAAAGTGTTTCCCCGTCTCCGTTCTCTCAATTCCCCTCACATTTTTAAACATCTCTATGAGATCACCCATCAGCCTCCTGCGCTTCAAGGAATAAAGTCCCAGTTTGCTCAATCTCTCAATCAGCACAAACCCTTGAGTCCTGGCAACATCCTCGTAAATCTTCTCTGCACTCTTTCCAGCAAGAAAAGATAATTTACTAAATTAATTACATCTTCCTAAGCACAAAACTAAGCACAGTACTCCAACTGCGGCCTCAGCAACAACTTGTACAACTTGACATATCGACCCAACTTCTATACTCATTATGCTGACTGATGATGGCCAAAGTACCAAAGCCTTCTTTACCACCCTGCCCAGGTGAGATGCCACTTTCAGTGAAGTGTATACCTGCACTCCTGTATCCCTCTGCTCCACACACTCCCTTGGGCCTTTTCATTCATTACGTCCTGCCCCGGTTTGACTTCCCAAAATGCAACACCTTACACTTACCTGAATTAAACCCTATTAGCCATTCTTATAACCATATAACCATATAACAATTACAGCACGGAAACAGGCCATCTCGGCCCTACAAGTCCGTGCCAAACAATTATTTTCCCTTAGTCCCACCTGCCTGCACTCATACCATAACCCTCCATTCCCTTCTCATCCATATGCCTATCCAATTTATTTTTAAATGATACCAAATGATTCTTCAGCCCACTTGTTCAGCTGATCAAGACCCTGCTACAATGTTTGAAAACCATCCTCACTATCTAAGATGCTAGCTACTTGAGTGTCATCTGCAAACTTACTAATCATGCCTCGCACATTCCCATCCAAATGATTGATATGACACAAACAGCAATGGAACCAGCACCAATCCCTGAGGCACACCACTAATCACGGGCCTCCACTCTAAAAAGTACCCTTCCACCACCCTCTGCTTCTTTCCATGAAGCCAATTTTCTATCCAGTCACCTAGCTCTCCCTGGATGCCATACGTTCCAACCTTCCACAGCAGCCTACCATGCAGACCGTTCATTCATCCAGGAAAATTGAGAGTAGCACATCAGACTCATGGCCTGTGCTTTGTAGATAGTGGAAAGGCTGTGGAGTGACAGGCAAGTCACTAGCTTCAGGATAACCAGTCTCTAAGGTGGTCTCACAACCATAGCATTTATTTGGTTAGTTTAGGCAGGTTTCTGGTCAAAGGTGACGCTCAATGCATTGATGGTGGGGGCTTGAACATCAAAGGAGGTAATTAAAATCTCATCTTGGGAGATGGTGACTGTATGCATGTAAATATATTTATTTATTGCTCATATTCTATGGAGATGCTAACTGCATTTCGTTGTCTCTGTACTGTACACTGCACAATGACAATAAGGTTTGAATCTGAATCTGGTTTTTGCCTGTCACTTACAATTTGAATGACTCTGTTTTCACAATACTGCTAAATTCAGAAACATTTTGTATAATCTCTCCAAATATGCAAGTAAATTTAATCCTCACCCCCCCCCCCCTCCCCCGCTCGAAGAAACATCCAAATCACATACTTCCTATTTATAGATTTCTACTGTTTATCACGTTTTAAAATAATTATTATCCAGTTATAATTATTTACCATATAAAAGGAAGCAATTTTCAAGAAGCCCACAACTGTGACCTACCTAGGAAGACGTGCAAATTCACTTATGACGCCTTCAGTACCCAAAGCTACTCCTTGAACAATAAACGTACTTCCCATCCCTTTCCATAATCCTTTTAAACCCTGCAAAATAAAATTATAGAATGTAGTCAAATATGCAATTTTCACAAATTTCATGAAATTTACAGTTAAAAACCACATCCTTTTACTGCGGCCAAGGTTTTCCATTATTTGATGGGAGATGTGTGGGAGGGTGGGGGGGGGAAGACAGAAAGGAATTCTGGTTTAAATAGTCTGACATTTCCTATGAGGGGGAGTGGGGAGAGGGAAAGGGCAGTGGGGCAGAAAAGCTGGAGAAATGGGTGCATATCCAGGTGGGGTAAAGGAAAGAGGGGGGGAAAAATAGTGGAGGGAGAGTGTGCACGTTGGTTAGTTACCTAAAATTGGATAATTCAATGATCGTCCTGTTTGTAAGCTATTCAAGTGGAATATGAGGTGCTATTCCTCCAGTTCGCATGTGGCCTTACTCTGGCAATGGAAGCCTAGGACAAAAAATTCTAAATGGGAATAGGGGTTAAAATGGTTCGCAACTGGGTGATACAGCAGGCCTAAAGGGGACCGAACACAAGCATTTGGCGAAATAGTCGCTTATTCTTCGCCCGGTCTCGCCACATCAGGAACACGGAATTCAGTAGAGTAGGTTAGAGGAAGTGCACTTGAACCTCTGTCTCATCTGGGATGTCAGCTGGGATCCTTGGATGGGTGTGGAGTAGGTGATGTAGGGACAAGAGTCAAGGGCCTGTCCCACTTTCACGACCTTTTTTACTCGTGGATATTTTTCATCATGTTGAAAAAAACACCCCGACCTACTTGATGCCACGAGTACCTACGACTAGCATCACGACCTACCTACGACCTGCTACAACCACGCTGCAAGTACGAGTCAAGGGTAAACTTGGCAGAGGTCGTGAATTAGGTCATGAAAGTGGAACAGGCCCTTTACATCACCTGAGGATACAAGGGAAAGCACCTGTGATGGGGTGGTTTTGATGGGAAGGCATGAGTGAACCAAGGAGTTGCAAAGGAAGTACTCCAAATCTGACGAAGGATCCTGACCCAAATTGTCACCTACTGTCTTCCAGAGGTCTGCCTGATCCTTTGAGTTACTCCAGCACTTTGTTTTTTTTGTAAATCAGCATCTGCAGTTTCTTGTGTTTACATTTAATTATCAGTCTTGCTGAAAGATCTTATTCACACAGCCAAATATTGACCAGTTAGAATGATGACTTTTTTTATTTAGAATTACCAACTTCTTGTTTTGCACAGAGAGATATATTTGCCAAAGATGCAAGAATGATAATGATTTCCAAGGAGTCATGAAATCTAAACCAGGTAAGCGCTTAAATGTTGAACCTGGGTAGGAAATGAAAGTACCCTTAATTAGTCAGAGATTTGTTATGGATGTAGATTTTGGGTGCAATATTGATATGACGTGATTTGCTCTTGAGTAAAACAAAGTATTGGAGTAACTCAGCAGTCAGAGAGCATCTGAGGAGGGGTAGAAATGTGTAGGAAGGAACTGCAGATGCTGGTTCAAACCGAAGATAGACACAAAAAGCTGGAGCAACTCAGCTAATTCAGCTTTCAAATACTTAGGTTCCTCCAACAGTAAGATAACAAAGCAGCATTTTGCTTTGATGTATCTAAGAATCAAATTGAATATAGAAACTAGAGAGTAGAAAGCACTAATGAGACCAAAAATGGAGCAAGGTGAGCAAATAAAGTATTAATATGTCAGCAGCTGACATTAAGGCTGCCTTTAAAACCACATTTGTAAAAAGGCTTGGGTCGGACAAACAATTCTTGCAGAGGAAATGGGCATGAAGATAAAGTACCAAGTATTTAGTATCAACCTTAAATAGGCCAATCATGTCAAACCACTGATTAATACCACTGATATTTGGACAGTTGAAAATAACTAAAGAACTTAAAGGGTGGCAGTCCACAAACAACGTATTCACTTGGTCCAGATGGGATGTATCCCGTGTTACTAACCTGGCCAAAACGTTCTAATTTTTCTTGGATATAATGAATGGAAGAGGATTGGTCAGTGGGGGGCGCTGCGAGCCAGTAGCCCTGCCGGCAACGTGTTAGTTTTTTCTACCTTTTTTGGGTTTTTTATTGTGTCGTAATGTGTATTTTTAATGTCTCTCTGTGTGTCTTGTGTTGGGGGTGGTGGGTAAGGGGGAAAACCGTTTCGGTCGTCTCCTCCATGGAGGCAAATTTTTCCATGTCGCCTCCCCCGTGGCCTAACATCGAGGATCGGTGCGGCCTTTCCCGGAGACGTGCCCGGGGCTTCAGCTGTGGGCGCAGCGAGGACGAGTTCGTCGTGGACCGGGCGAGCCCTCGCCGGGGGTCGCCGGAGGGGAGCGCTCCGTTCGCTGGCCCGACGCAGCATGAAGCCGCGGCCTGCAGAGCTGCAGCTGGCGCTGCGTCCAGAGCCTGGGATCCCTCATAGGGGATGCCGGAGAAGAGCTCAGACCGCCAGCCTGCGGGCGCGGCGGGGACTTACCATCCAGAGCTTGGTATCCCCGAGAGGAGCTCTGACCGCCGGCCCTGTAGTCTGCGGTGCTTCTGGCTGCGGCCTGGCGGGGACTTTAGATCTTCGGCCGCCGACCTGCACCAACTTGTAGCCGCGGTCTCCGTTGGGGAGGCACCGTTTCAGGACTTACTTTGTCTGAACATCTGGACGCCCGCAGTGGCGACTGCGGAGGGTTGAGGTCCCGGCCACGGGGGAAAATGGAGGAAGACTGGCCAATTTTTGTGCCTTCCACCAGTGATGAATGCCGTGGTGGATGTTTGTGTTAAATTTTTATTGTGTATTGTGTGTTCTTTTTTTATTATACCGCTGCTGGCAAATTCATTTCACTTGCACTTTATGAGGATGAACCCGTAATCGGATACCAGGCGGCCTAATGGAAGACAATAGCAGGATATTTCATACAATTCTGGGCTACTGCAGTTTAGAAATATTAACCCTCTGGAGAGAGCTTAGAAAATTTTGCAGAATAATAAGGATTGAGGGAATTCATTCACAGGGAGAGACTGTAGAACTGGATTTGTTCTTGCAGCAGAAGAGATATAAGATTTAATCAGAACTTTGAGGGAGTCTTTATAAAGAGCAAATCAGGAGAATGCTTTCATAAATACATTAGTTCAAGTAGGTTATTTTTAATGTATTGATTGAAAAGCTAGTGGTCCATTATGAGAAATCTGTAAATTGTACTGCAGTTTCTCAATTAGACTATGCCAATAGCAACTCTGAAACTAAATATACCACTAGCCTTCGCATCCAACACAACACATTCATAGCAAAAGGATTTAAGTATAGGAGCAGGGAGGTTCTTCTGCAGTTGTACAGGGTCTTGGTGAGACCACACCTGGAGTATTGCGTAGTTTTGGTCTCCTAATCTGAGGAAAGACATTCTTGCCATAGAGGGAGTACAGAGAAGGTTCACCAGACTGATTCCTGGGATGGCAGGACTTTCATATGAAGAAAGACTGGATAGACTCGGCTTGTACTCGCTAGAATTTAGAAGATTGAGGGGGATCTTATAGAATCTTATAGAAACTTACAAAATTCTTAAGGGGTTAGACAGGCTAGATGCAGAAATATTGTTCCCGATGTTGGGGAAGTCCAGAACAAGGGGTCAGTTTAAGGATAAGGGGGAAATCTTTTAGGACCGAGATGAGAAAAACATTTTTCACACAGAGAGTGGTGAATCTCTGGAATTCTCTGCCACAGAAGGTAGTTGAGGCCAGTTCATTGGCTATATTTAAGAGGGAGTTAGATGTGGCTCTTGTGGCTAAAGGGATCAGGGGGTATGGAGAGAAGGCAGGTACAGGATACCGAGTTGGATGATCAGCCATGATCATATTGAATGGCGGTGCAGGCTCGAAGGACCGAATGGCCTACTCCTGCACCTATTTTCTATGTTTTCTATGTCTATCCTTCTCCAACATTTTCGCCACCTTCAATGTGACCCCACTATCAGTGGCATCTTCATGCCCTCACACCTTTCCGTAGAGATCACTCTCTCCACAACTTAGCTCCTCATTCCTCTCCCCACCTCATTCCCAAGCACTTTCCCCTGCAACTGCAGATATAACACCTGTCCCTACCGCCCCTCTCACATCCACTCAAGGATCTCAACAGCCTCTCTAGGTGAGACACAGGTTGACTTACACTTACACCAACCGTCCATTCCTTTTTTGTTGCCCCCGATGCTCATCAAGCAAGGTGACTGTTTCGATGGGTAGAGTGCAAGTGTTCGACAAGGCCTGCTGGAGCTCCCAGTTGCGAACCATTAACTCCTGTCCTTGTTCCCATACTGACCTTTCTGTCCTTGGCCTACATCATTGCGGAGTGAGACCACATACAAACTGGCACCCCATATTCCGCTTGGGTAAGTTACAACCGTATGAACACTGATTTCTGAAAAAGGGGTTTGAACTGAAAAAGTTTGCCCATTGCGTCTACAGATAGAAACATAGAAAGTAGGTGCGAGAGTAGACCACCAGGTCCGTCGAGCCCGCACCGCCATTCGCTCATGGCTGAACACTAAACAGACACACTTACCCACAAACAGTAGACACAAGACACAGAACACAAGACACTACCCTCCCCTTTATACCGCTATCACCCCTCTCCACCCCAAGAACCGCGTGATCTCCTGGGGGAGGCAAAAAAACGGATAAAAACCCAGGTCCAATTCGGGAAAAAAAATCCGGGAAATTCCTCTCCGACCCCAATCCAGGCGATCGACACTTGTCCAGGAGATCACTCAGGTCTTACTATACTAACCATACCTAGGTCCATATCCCTGCCCTCTCCCCGTAGCCCCTTATCCCCTTGGCAGCTAAAAAACCATCTATTTTAGACTTAAATATATTTAACGTTTCTGCTTCCACTGCTCCCTGGGGCAGTGAATTCCATAAATTAACCACCCTCTGGGTGAAGAAGTTCTTCCTCATCTCAGTTTTAAAAGAGCCCCCCCTTATTCTGCAACTATGTCCCTGATGTTTCCTGACCTGCCGAGTGTCTCCAGCACTTTGAGTTTTGCTCAACAATTTCTGCTATTTTGATAGCACTGATGGCAGAAAATGATTGACTGGACTGGGCTGAAATATACTCATTTAATTGTTACTTTTGATCGAGCCTGATGCCTAACCATAAGAACAATTAGACGCAGTATTATTGGAGATTTACGATACTTCTAATGTCATACTTTCATATCAAACCAAATACCTGTTGGAAATCTAAATGGCATCCACTGGTCCTCTTTATCAACTGTGCATATTACATCCTCAAAGAGCAATACATTTGTCAAATAGGATTCCCTTCCTTAAATACACGCTGATCCCACTTGAATGTCATTCTACAACTTGAAAAATAATGAATTCCAATATTTGCGCACTGAAATATATATTTTTAAAAATCCAGTCTGTAATTTCCAGCTTTCCATCTCCTTTCCTACATTTATGTTAATCTTTTGTTTTCAAATATATGCGGATTTTTGCAAGATAACATCCATTATCACCAGTCATTAAGGCCATCAAATTCAGGATATCAGTCAGTCATTTGATCGAATTGTAACTATAAAATAGGGATTATTTTAAGTTTCTTCCTGGATTGCCTATCATACTTGGTTTATGGTATCTTTTATTTTAAAGATAGACTGGAGATATTTGTTGAAATTCTTTTCCATTTCCTCTAATCTCATTATTTCCTAAGTCATCCTCTGGAGATCCAAGGGACCAAATATTTACTTTACTTTAACCAGCCATTACATTTTTATACACTTGAACAAGATATTACAAGCTGTTTTTGTATTTCTTGCTAAGTTACTCTCATAATATTTTCATATTTTTCTTTTTAAAACATCTTTAGTATATTTTTAAAACTGTCAATCTTTAGGCCCACCACTATTCTTTCAATTTGATATCAGTCTCATCTCCCTTGGTTAGCTATGGACAAATCCTTCAGAAAGTCATGATTCCTCAATGGACTGTCTTTGTTGCGAATTAAGAAATATTTCACTAAATGTTTGCACCTCCATCTCCCCTTTTAGTTTATTTTCCTACTCTGCACTCATATCTGTTTTATTATATTCTCACTCGAATGTTGTATACATAATTCTATTATATAATAATCGCTCTCTCACAGAAACCTTGTCTCATTGCACACACGAATTAAAACCTTGTCTCATTGCACACACGAGTTCTAAAATAAGTCTATTCTTGGTTGGTCCACAAGTACTTTCAAGAAAATGTCCAAATAAAGCCTGAAAATTCTCAAGCTTATCTTTGCCAATTTGACATCCTTAATCTATACGAAAATTAAAGTAATAATAATATATCTTTTATTGTCATTGCACGTCAGTGCAACGAGATTTAGTGTGCAGCTCCACTGATGTACAAGAAAGGTAAATAAATACAATACATAAATAAACAAGCTGAATTGATTGACGTGACCATCTGAGAATCGACCATCTGAGTCATCCACAAAGTAATGCAGTATCTTTCTTTTGTGCCTCCGTCATTCAATGCACTATTCTTTGGAGACCTATAGACAACTTCCGCCAGTGAACCTTATTTTCACCTGTCATATGGCTTGGGAAGGTACACAGGGAAAGTGGAATGTAATTTTTTTTGAGTGGGAGCAAGTATGTGGGGAAGATTTTGTTTTTAACTAGCATAAGACAGTTGTAAAGGCCTACCTGTGTTTTGCTGAAATTGTACATTATGTTAACAACGGTGAAAGGAGTAAGATGATAATTTTTTGCATGATAATTGACCTAAAATAGAAAATAGAAGAGGTTAGAAATTTAAAAAAACTTTTCATACACTGCAAACCTGATATTAATAATTTTATGTACAGCCGCAAGTTTTAAAAACGTTTCTTTAGTTTAGTTTAGAGATACAGCGCGGAAACAGGACCTTCGGCCAACCGAGTCCGCACCAACCAGCGATCCCCACACATCAACACTATCCTACACCCTCTAGGGACAATTTCCACATACACCAAGCCACTGTCTTTGGAGTGTGGGAGGAAACCAAAGATCTCAGAGCCAACCCATGCAGGTCACGGGGAGAAAGTACAAACTCCATACAGACAGCATCTGTAGTCGGGATCGAACCCGGGTCTCCGGCACTGCAAGCTCTGTAAGGCAGCAACACTACTGCTGCGCCACCGTGCCATTTCTTGGCAATTTGTTAAAGATTTCATATGTTCATATTTGCATATCAAGTTCTGGAAAACCTCTGCATTTTAGAGAAACAGTTACTGAGGTCAGTGACTTTCAGTAGGATAATTAAACTAAAGACATATTCCAACAAGAAATAAGGACGCTGAGAATTGTTTAAGAAGGAACTGCAGATGCTGGAAAATCAAAGGTAGACAAAATGCTGGAGAAACTCAGCTGGTAAGGCAGCATCTATGGAGCGAAGGAAATAGGTGACATTTCAGGTTGAGACCCTTCCTCAGGACTCTGAGAACGATGATTTATCCATGGCTAACAAAGGATGGCAAGGATAGTTATTAAGTTGCATCACTATCTCCAAATACTGCCTGACCTGATGAACATTTCCACCATTTTCTGTTTTTTATTTTTCATCTAACAAGTGCAGTTTCTTTGCGTTTCAATTGTGCGTTTCAGATTCTAATAGTTATAGGAAACCTAGGCTCGTTTCTCATTTCCCTAGTCTAGAACAGAAATAAGATAACTTTTGTTTTAGAGCAACAACCGGTGGTGTTCTTTATTATCGGACCATTGGAGACACCATTCACATGTCCCTCCAAATGGTAGTTATAAATAATTTAAAAGTACAAATATACCAGTCGAGCACCTCAGATAACTGACTTTTTCAATTTTGCTCTTCGATACACCGTGGCCTGAATGAATGCACGGTTTAAACCAGCATCTGCTGTCCCTTCTTACACATGAATACATCGTTATTCTTTGGTATCAGCCAGAGCTCAACCTATGAACTTTTGTCTCTAAGCAAAAAGAACCTGGCTTCTATTCCAGACACTTGATTTAAAATTAGTAGTTTGTTACTCTAATTTCAGATTAGATGCTTAGTCTGACCACTCAAAATGGCCATGAAAGACCATACCATTGATAATTGAAGAGGAAGACTCTTGGTCAATCCTTATTTTATATTGCAAAAACAGATTTCCTAGTCTTTATCGTGTTGCTACTTGCACATAAGACATCATGCAAGTGAAAGCTGTTTTCATTGGCACAAATTTTTTGTTGTTTTAAAGATAAATTGCTAGACTCTTGACCACAGCATACGTTTCTTTTCCCCCAGTAAGGCCCCATTGTAGCCTTCTATCACAAGGAAGCTGATATACCACTCAATATCACTGACAGCCAGAACGTTTTCCCTCTTCAGACTCAGCGGCCAAATATATCAGTGCAATTAGGCTACTGAATGCTAATGAAATCACAAATATTCTGTCACAAATACTTGACACAACCAAAAATGTATAAATACATTTAAAATTTTAATAAACAAGTTTAAAACACTGAACCTTAGCCTAATGATAAAAAGTTATTACTTTTGACTCAGTAGCCATTTCACTCATTCACTCCAATGGGACTGCTGTGCTTATGCCAGATTTAACCTAGCACCGGCTCAGATGGCAGGCCAGCAGAAGATTGCAATGTCCTGCTGAACTCCACGAGGAACCCAATGAATCTGTCACTCTGGAAAAGGAGATTTCACTGGGGATACTTGGTAAATCTTGGTATGAGTGCCGAGGATGGGGAGGAAGACCTGCCCCATTCTATTGCTTTCTATTTCAATAGGTTTTTGCAAGTACATTAAGAAAACCTTACAAAACATCATACCTGACACTGCCGCCGAAAAACAATACAGGGATGTGCCAAAACATTTTCTGTGAAGAGACTTTAAAAGATAATGTAGAATTAGATAAAAATGCAAAAACAAAATATTTTACTCAGCTACAAATCTCCTCGCCTTTGGCGGGTACCAATTTATCAGCCTGAATCTCGTTGGAAATAGCAGAGATTCTGAACTGAAGACCAGGACTGGAGACATGTGAGATTACAGATGTTGGAATCAGGAGCAACAAACAATCTGCTAGTGCAACTCAGTGTGTTAGCAGCATCAGTGGAGAAATATAGATGAAGGGTTCCGACCTATCATGCCAACTGTGCATTTTCCTACGGAGAAGCTGCTTGGCGTGCAAAATTCCTCCAACAGATTGATTGTTGCTGAAGATCAGGACTTCTATACAGACAAAAGAAAAGTCCTGGTCTCATTGACAGATTTGGATGACTAAATTATCATATTTTTTCATTTCTGCATTCACGGTTTAACTAAGATATCCTGGTTTGGACAGGTGGCTGAAATTACAGAGTAGATCCCTTTGATTTCAACAGGAAATTACAGAACCACAGAACCATGTTTCATGAGACAAAGGAGAAAACAAGTTCTTGAGGACAGTCAATATTACAGTCGAGGAGGTGCTGAATGTCCTAAAGTGTACGAAGGTAGAAAAATCTCCCAGCCTGATCAAATATATCCGAATACAGTGGGAAGCTAGAAAAGAAACTGCAGGCGGTCTGACTGAGATACATGAATCATCATTAAATACAGGTGAGGTGCTGGAAGACTGGAGGGTGGCTAATGCTGTGCCTCTATTTAGGAAGGGCAGCAAGGAAAAGCCTGGGAACTATAGACCAGTGAGCCTACATCTGTGGTAGACAAGTTACTGGAGAGTATACCGAGGGATAAGATAAGCTGCCTTCAGATAGATAGGGGCTTATTAGGGATAGTTAGCATGGTTTTGTATGCGGGAGGTGATGTCTAACAAATCTGATTGAGTTTTGTGAAGATGAAACCAAAAAGATTGATGATGGCATCCCTGTAGACGTTGTCTTTATGGGTTTCAGCAAGGCATTTGATACGGTTCCATATGGAAGGCTACACTAGAATATTAGATCTCATAGGATCCAGTGAGAGCTAAATGTCAGGATAAAAAAATTGACTTTGTGGAAGGAACCAGAGGGTGATGGTGGAAGGTAGTTTTGCAGACAGGGGGGCGTGTGACTAGTGGTGTGCCTCAGGATCGATGCTGGGCCCATTGATGTTTGTGGTTTATATCAATAATTTGGATGAGAATGTGGAAGGCAGGATTAGTACGTTTGTGGATGACGCTCAAGTAGGTGGTACTATAGATTGCAAAATGGCTATCAAAGATAACAGCAGGATCATGATCAGTTGAACAAGGGGGCTGAGAAATGGTTGATGGAGTTTAATGCAGATAAGTGCAAGGTGTTGCATTTTGGGAAGTCAATGCAGGGCAGGACCTTCACAGTGAATGGTAAGTGTCAGGGGAGTGCTTTACAGTAGAGGGATCTAGGAGTGCAGGTACATGGTTCTTTGAAAGTGGTGTCACAAGTAGATAGGGTAGTCAAGAGGGCTTTCAACACATTAGCCTTCATCAGTCAGGGTCAGGATGTTATGTTACAGTTGCACAAGAAGTTGGTGAGACCACATTTATTGTATTGTATCCAGGTTTAGGTCACCCTGCTATAGAAAATAGGTTGTTAAGTTGCCAGGTCTTGAAGGCCTGAGCTATAGGTAAAGGTTGAGCAGGCTTAGACTTTATTCTTTGGAGTACCGGAGGATGAGAGGTGATCTTATGGAGGTGTATAGGATTATGAGGGGGGGGAAAAAAAAGAGCCCTTTACCCAGAGTAGGGGAATCAAGAACCAGAGGACAGAGGTTTGTGAGGGGAAAGAGTTAATAGAAATCTGACCGGCAACCTTTTCCGCAAAGGGTGGTGGGTACATGAAATGAGCTGCCATGGGAGGTAGTTGAGGCAGATACTATAACATCATTTAAAAGACATTTGAATTAGAGGGATATGCGCCAGACACGGGTGGGTGGGACTGGTGTGGCTGGGGCAGTTAGGTTGGCATGGGCAAGTTAGGCCGAAAGATCTGGTTCCATGCTGTATGATTTTGTTATTAAAAAGTAACGTTCACTTTTAATTTATATATTTTTGATGCTTTAGTTAAACTTGCTGGCTTTGAATGCTGTCAAAATACTTAGGATACTCCTATGTATGTTAACAAGCTTCACAGTTCAAACCATGCAACAGTATGGTATTTTCTGGGGAATCAAAAGAAGTCAGACGAGAATGAATTTAGGGAGACTGTCAGTAACAATTCAAGTCCAGCAAGATTTGGCACATCATTGATTTATATCTAAATGTACTATAAAATAATTAAAATATATAAAGGATTTATTTTATTTCTCTCTGAATCATGCATTTGACAATGTACACTTTTGTTGTACAATAGTTTTTCTTTCCAATCATTTACATTTGAATGCATCAATTTTCCTTTGCACAGTTCAGTAATCAATACATAATTTTCAGTGATTTCAAATATCCTTATTCATTTTATGCAACATGCAAATTTGCTCAGCAGTAAGCTCAGAATTCCATAAGAGACTTGAAACATAAACAGTACCTTGCAAGACCAATGCCAAATCCTGCAAATCTGTTTAACTGATCTGTAACAAAATAAGAAAGGTAAACAGTTACTGTTAATGGCCTTTCAAAATACATATTAATCACATATACTTGTTCCTTTCCATTCTTAGCTACTTTTATATCAGCACGAAAGCATGAAACCATTAATACCATGAGTCTTCAATGAGGAGAAACCGAAATGTCACCTATTCCTTTTCTAGTCCTTATACATCCTCCCTTCCAGGTGAGGCGGAAGTTCATGTAAGGAACACCACCCAAAGCTTTCTCCAAGCCACACCATTTTCATTTGTAAAAAAACATATTAACACTGGGTCTAAATACATCAGCTACTTCCACAACAGCACAGTGCGAGTACACTCACTGTCCAAACTGCAATGGTTGGAGATGGTGGCTCAAAAGCACCCTCTCAAAAACTACCAGGACCAAAGCAGCATTTGCATTCTGTAAATAGTTGAAATTTTCCTCTTAGAAATGTAATTATGTTAACTTCTTACCAACATTATTATAAAAAATAATTTAAATGGTAACATCCATAAGGGCGAGCAATAAAGGGGGCTTTTTCTGGTTGACTGCAAGTTAGAATTCTGCTGGACTCGGTGCTGGGGCCCCTGCTCTTCACGTTGTATATTAATGATTTGGATGCGGGGATTGAAGGCTTTTGCAGCCAAGTTTGCAGATGATACAAAAATATGTGGAGGGGCAGGTAGTAGCAATGTTACAAAATTTTGAGATTTTAAAAATCAAGTCTGTAATTTATCCCATCAGATAAAGCATAAAAATAAGTTTAATTTGACACCTAATTCACTTTCATATCTCAAGTATTTAAAAAGTTATGGCCATTTTCATACTGGGAAATGAGCATCTTGTTCCCTATTGATTTTCTATGGACATAACAAAAAAGCTGTGATCGTGAACAGTCAAAAGCCCATAACTTTCTTAAAAATTAAGAGAACTGAATGAAATTTTCAGTTATCATAGATTGAAGCATTCTGAAACAAATATAAAATAATCTTACTTGGATGACCTGAAATTAAAGCATATAATTAGTTAGTTACCTAATTGTAGCTAATTTCAGACTTCAATTACTAGATCTAAACATCTATCCATTTCTTAATAAATGATTAACATTTTTAAATAGCCTAAATGTCCAAATAATATTCACAAATAATTCACAATAAAACATGATTTTTAAATCTCATTTACATTAATTTATAGGCCAAATGGAAGGAATTTAGTGTTTAATTGCTGTAAATAAATGCCCATTTAAATCAGCTTTCCTGTGGGTCCCTGTGGAACGCGCTGGTTTAGAACGTTCACATTGCGGTAGATTTGTGCCCCAAATGCCGAGAAAAATACTGCGCGATATAATGGGCCCAAATTGAGCTACTCGCAATATTAAACTTAGTATAAAGGGATCTTTAGAAGCCCTTTTTAATGTAAAAATATACAACCTAACTTCTGCTATTTGCTTTACGAGACCCTGCGGTTGCTGGCGGTCGCGGGTTTAGAGATTGATTTTTAAACTACTATAACTATTATTCAAGGCCTTTAAACCTAATAATAGCTTTTGCGACGGGGTCTTCCAGCGATTTTTCGTTAATAATTAACTAGGCTGAACATTTTCGATTGGAACAGCTTAGAGAAAATCGCGTTTTAAACCCGCCCCCTCTAAACGGCGCCAAAATCGCGCACACCCTCAGCAGCAGATCTTCAACGACGCTTCAGGTAGGCTTTGCAACATACCTACAGGTAGTGTACAGAAAGCAGGAACTTTGCAGAATGGCAAGGATAGGTCGGGAGAGTGGGCAGAGAAGTGGCAGATGGAATATAGTGTAGCAAAGCGTGGAGTTATGCATTTTGGTAGTTCGAATAAAGGCCTAGATTATTTTCTAAATGTGGAGAGAACCAGAAATCGGAGGTGCAAAGGGACTTGGGGGCGCAGGTTCAAAGTGAATCTGCAAGTCGAATCGGTAGTGAAGAAAGCAAACGCAATGCTAGCATTTATTTCGAGGGCTTGTAGACAAAAACAGGGTTGTAATGCTGAGGCTCTATAAAGCGTTGGTCAGGCCGCATTTGTAATATTGTAAGCAATTTTGGGCACCATATCTGGGGAAGGATGCGCTGGCTCTGGAGAGGGTCCAGAGGAGGTTTACAAGGATGATCCCAGGAGGGTTAACACATGATGAACATTTGACAGCACTGGGCCTGTACTCACTAGAGTTTAGAAGAATGAGGGGGGAACTCTCATTGAAACATACAGGATAGTGAAAGGCTTGGATAGAGTGGATGTGGAAAGGACATTTCCACTAATAGGAGTCTAGGGCAAGAGGCCATAGCTTCAGAATTAAAGGATGTTTGTTTAGGAAGGAGATAAGGAGAAATTTCTTTAGTCAGAGGGTGGTGAATATGTGGATTTCTTTGCTCGAGAAAGCTGTGGAGGCAAAATCAGTGGATACATTCTTGATTAGTACGGATGTCAGAGGTTATGGGGAGATGGCAGGAGAATGGGGTTAGGAGAGATAGATCAGCCAAGATTGAATGGTGGAGTAGACTTCATGGGATGAATGGCCTAATTCTGCTATCTCATGATCTTATGATCCAAAAAGGCCAGACAACACCAGTTTTGAAAAATGTTCATGTTTAAGGTCAATGACATTTCGCAAGGTTACTAAGAAGAATGACCACAAGAATTTCCCCATATGTGAGAGGATCTGAATATCCCCAAAATGTTAATTTTGTTTCAGAAATCCAATACCCAGAACTCTGCTTTGTCAAGTCAAATAGGAAATGTTAATAGCATAAATATTGATTCAATGTTCAACCGTTTTATCAGTGCGACATTCTGCCAATGTTAACAATACCGCGTGTAGCTACTTTACCACCATCCCATATACAATTAAATCTGTTATTTATTCTCCAATTTTTCTCAACGTCATTATTATTGGAAAATGATGCAAATTAGGATTGCACAGTAATACAGTTTCTGCCTCCCGTTTCTGTCTCATTGTTCTTCAACCCCAGCATAAGCTAAATGGGCTGAATGGCTTCCTTTTTATCTTTTGTGAAAATATGAATGAGGGACCATACCTAACTGAAGCTGAAGCTGATTGCTGTGTTTACAGACCTGTTATGCTGCTGCAAGAATTTCATTGTTTTGGTTTTGGCCCATGAGACAATTAAACACGCTTGACTAGGGGTGGATTAGTGGATGCAATCAGGATGAGGAGAGAAGGGTGAAGATAGAGGCTAATAAGGCATGATTGGTGAAGTAACCAGGGGCTGCAGTTGATGGGAAAGGAAGATGGAGTATGGGAGGTAGTCTGCGCAGATGAGAACAGAAGGAGTGGGTGGTGGTTGGGGGATGGGCGGGTGGAGGTGGGGGGGGCCCCCATTAAGAAGCATATGGGTGATGGGTAGATGGTAGGTGAGGGAGAAGCTGGGTAAGAAGGTGCAGGTTGTTGGAGGATCATGGTAGATAGAGGGGTTAGGTTGGTGGGCAAGGAAACTGGATCCCTGAAATCAGTGAATTCAATATTGATGCTTCAAGTTGTAGGCTGCCAAGGCAGAATGTCAGATGCTGATGATCTAGTTTGATGGGAAGAACATGCCGCCTCGATATCCACAACCCAATGGAATGAACATTGAATTCTCCAATTTCAGGTAGCTTGTTTCCTGCACACGTCTCTCCCTCCATGCTTAGTCCTTCTATCCACTCCCATCCTCCCACTTGTACCCTTCTTTCCAACTACAGTCCACCCAGTATCACCCAGCTTCTTCCTCACACGCACCATCTGCCCAACACCCACAAACTCCTCTCATTGGCCCCTTCCTCTCTCCGCTGTTCCCATCCGCTCAATTCACCTCCCTTAAATGTCCCATACTTCACCTTCCTGTCCCATCATCTGCAGCCCCTGGTTAGTTCCACCAATCACGTCCCAGTCTCCATTGTTATCCCCATCCCTCTGTCCCCGACTTCTTCCACAAATCCGCCCCTCCTCACCAGGATTCATCGATCACAGGCCAGTTCTTGCCCAACCCTCTCTCCTCTTTATACTGGTCAACTTCCCCTCCACTCTTTCAGTCCAGTAGAAGAGTCTCGACTCAAAATATCGACTGTCCATTTCCCTCCACAAATGTTGCCTGACTTGCAAAGGCAGTGCGATGCTAGGTGAACAATATACGCACTGTAAAAAAGATGTTTCCAGTCCATAAGAAATATAGACAAAAGAAGTGGATTGCCCATCGCAGATGATTTCCTACAGAGAACAGTCATTCAGTCTGAAGAAGGGTTTCGACCCGAAACGTTGCCTATTTACTTCGCTCCATAGATGCTGAGTTTCTCCAGCATTTTTGTGTACCATCATTCTACACATCCTATTTATGCTAATCTCACCATCCAGCTGCTGCTCCATAACTCTGTAGATCATGGTTCTTCAAATGGACTTTTAACATGAACATGATAAAGGTTCTGCCTCTACAGTCTTTAGGGCAGAAACTTAGAAACTTATTAATTCAAGAGAGTCAAGAGTGTTTTACGATCATATGTCCCTGATAAAATAATGAAATTCTTACTTGCTGGATTCTTACTTACTTACAGTAATTCCTGAAATCTTCAAGGTGGAATACAAAGTCTTCTCACTCCTTTAATTCTTCTACCAATTACTATCTATGTCCTGTAATTTCAACCCTCAGCTAGTTGAAATAGGCCTTTCATATTTATAATATTTAGGCCCCTCATAATTGTTATACACCTCGAAAGAAAATATCCCTGACCTATCCAATCTTTCACCTAAAAAATTCTAATCCTTTTAGCATCCATGGAAAACTTCCCCATAATGTTCACCAGAACTTTAAGCAGTATACAAGCTGTGGGGTTTATATAATCAAGAATTACCATAGTGCTTTTGTATTCTATGCCTTGTTTTTAATCACCTTTCCAACCATCAAATTAGTTTTAAGGTTTTGAGGAATCAAACTTCATTTGCATCAACCATTTGCAAACTTCTTAATTATGTCACCTACATCAAACCTAAATCATTAGGATATTTTTTTTTAAGACAAAGATTTGCAGATTCTTGATTAGTAAAGGTGTCAGAGGTTATGGAGCGAGGGCATGAGAATGGATTTGAGGGGGAAAGATGGATCAGCCATGATTGAATGGTGGAGTAAACTGGATGGGCCAAATTGCATAATTTTGCTCTGAGAACTTAATTTAAAATATTTTTAGAAATTAAACATTTCCATGATTTTGTGGAGACTTTAAATATTCAGCAAATGCCATCAAGTCAGAGGACAAAACAAGCTGGACAGCTGAAAATATAGACCCCAAACACATTGGCATTAATCTAATAATGGGGAAGCTAGCCTTCCTTCGATGCATTTGCAGTTTGGGGAAATGAAAAAGGTATTCCTGCTAAGTTTGTAGATGGTTCAAATAATTGAAAGTCAACGCAGTAACTGTGAGAAAATAGTGGAATTGGTGAAAGTGATCAGCGAGACAAGCACAAGAACATCTGACAGTAAATGCACAATACAAATATTCAACACAACCTTTACGAATCACTTCCAATGGGGGGGAAAAAGCTATATTCCTTTGGTTCAGGACGGTGGAGTCGTCGAGTCGGTGCAATTTTGGTGCTGCTGGAGTCGGAGTCGGTAAAAAAGCCTTGAGTCCGACCTGAACATAAATTTCAGAGACGACGTAAATCGGAAAAAATCCCACTTTTTAAACTCACACTTTATTTCAATAGACAATAGACGCAGGAGTAGGCTATTCAGCCCTACGAGCCAGCACTGCCATTCAATGTGATCATGGCTGCTCCATTCTCTCAGCATATGACAGTCCCGCCATCCCGGGAATTAACCTTGTAAACTTACACTGCACTCCCTCAATAGCAAGAATGTCCTTCCTCAAATTAGGGGACCAAAACTGCATACAATACTTCAGGTGTGGTCTCACCAGGGCTCTGTACAATTGCAGAAGGACCTCTTTGCTCCTATATTCGATTCCTCTTGTTATAGAGGCCTACATGCCATTATCTTTTTTCACTGCCTGCTGTACCTGCATGCTTACTTTCATAGACTGATGTACAAGGACCCCCAGTTCCTGTTGTATTTCCCCTTTTCCCAACTTGACGCCATTTAGATAGTAATCTGCCTTCCTGTTTTTGCTACCAAAGTGGATAACCTCACATTTATCCACATTAAACTTCATCTGCCATGCATCTGCCCACTCCCCCAACCTGTCCAAGGCACCCTGCATTCTCATAGCATTCTCCTCACAGTTCACACTGCCACCCAGCTTTGTGTCATCTGCAAATTTGCTAATGTTACTTTGAATCCCTTCATTCATATCATTGATGTATATTGTAAATAGCTGCGATCCCAGCACCGAGCCTTGTGGTACCCCACTAGTCACTGCCTGCCATTCTGAAAGGAACCCGTTAATCCCTACTCTTTGTTTCCTGTCTGCCAATCACTTCTCTATCCATGTCAGCACTCTACCCCCAATAGCATGTGCCCTAATTTTGCCCACTAATCTCTTATGTGGGACCTTATCAAATGCTTTCTGAAAGTCCAGGTACACTACATCCACTGGCTCTCCCTTGTCCAATTTCCTAGTTACATCTTCAAAAAATTCCAGAAGATTAGTCAAGCATGATTTCCCCTTTGTAAATCCATGCTGACTCGGACCGATCCTGTTACTGCTATCCAAATTTTTTGCTATCTCATCTTTTATAATTGACTCCAGCATCTTCCCCACCACCGATGTCAGGCTAACTGGTCTATAATTCCCCGTTTTTTCTCTCCCGCCTTTCTTAAAATGTGGGATAACATTAGCTACCCTCCAATCCACAGGAACGGATCGTGAGTCTATAGAACATTGGAAAATTATCACCAATGCATCCACGATTTCTAGAGCCACTTCCTTAAGTACCCTGGGATGCAGACCATCAGGCCCTTGGGATTTATCAGCCTTCAGTCCCATCAGTCTATCCAACACCATTTCCTGCCTAATGTGGATTTCCTTCAGTTCCTCTGTCACCCCAGATCCTCTGGCCACTACTATATCGAGAAGATTGGATCTGTCTTCACTAAGGAGGACACAAACAATGTACCTGTTCAACTCATCTGCCATCCCAAAATAAATTCACCTTTTTCAGTCTTCAAGGGTCCAACTTTGGTCTTAACTAATTTTTTCCTCTTCACATACCTAAAGAAGCTTTTACTATCCTGCTTTATATTCTTGGCTAGTTTACCTTCATACCTCACGTTTTCTCCCCATATTGTCTTTTTAGTTATCTTCTGTTGTTCTTTAAACATTAACCAATCCTCTTGCTTCCCGCTCATCTTTGCTACATTGTACTTCGCTTTAATTTTTATACTGTCCGTGACATCCCCTTGTCAGCCATGGTCGTCCCTTTCTCCCCTTGGAATTTTTCTTCCTCCTAGGAATTAACTGATCCTGCACCTTCTGTATTATTCCTAGAAACACCTGCCATTTTTGTTCCACTGTCATCCCTGCTAGTGGATCTTTCCAGTCAACTTTGGCCAGCTCCTCCCTCATGGCACCATAGTCCCCTTTATTCAACTGCAACACTGACACCTCCTATCTACTCTTCTCCCTCTCCAATTGTAGATTAAACCTGACCATGTTATGGTCACTGCCTCCTAATGGCTCATTAACCTCGAGGTCCTTTATCAAATCCGGTTCATTACAAAACACTAAATCCAAAATTGCCTTCTCCCTGGTAGGCTCAAATACAAGCTGTTCTAAGAATCCATCACGAAGGCACTCTACAAAGTCCCTTTCTTGGGGTCCAGCACCAACCTGATTTTCCCAGTCTACCTGCATGTTGAAATCTCCCATAACAACCACAGCATTACTTTTACTACATGCCAATTTTAACTCCTGATTCAACTTGCACCCTAAGTCCAGGCTACTGTTTGGGGGTCTGTAGATTAGTCCCATTAGGGTCTTTTTACCCTTACAATTCCTGAGTTCTATCCATACTTACTCCACATCTCCTATTTCAATGTCACCCCTTTGCAAGGAACTGAATTTCATTCCTCACCAACAGGGCAACCCCACCCCCTCTGTCTGTCTTTTCGATAGGAGGTTATACCCTTGAATATTCAGTTCCCAGCCCAAAAGAATGAGAATTTCCACCCAAAAGAATGAGAAATTACATTGGTGCTAAGATGATTATATCTAAGTCATAGTTTAGCCATTAGTGCATACCTGTGGCCTTAGTTTAATACATTTTGGAATAAAGCTTATATAATTTTAATTAATTAACCATATAACCATATAACAATTACAGCACGGAAACAGGCCATCTCGGCCCTTCTAGTCCGTGCCGAATACTTATTCTCCCCTAGTCCCATCTACCTGCATTCAGACCATAACCCTCCATTCCTTTCCCGTCCATATACCTATCAAATTTATTTTTAAATGATAAAATCGAACCTGCCTCCACCACTTCCACTGGAAGCTCATTCCACACAGCTACCACTCTCTGAGTAAAGAAGTTCCCCCTCATGTTACCCCTAAACTTCTGTCCCTTAATTCTCAAGTCATGTGAGAATTTAAATGGAATTTAAATGGAATTTAAATTTTGTCATAGTCCTATATGTAATTTTTTTTCCTTTTAGTATAATGAATTATGTTTTTTTTTCAAGAATAAATAAAAAAGCCACAATAGCATAGCTACAACCATTGGACTCAAAACTTTAAGGATATATGGGTTTAAAAGGTAGCCTGATGATTCATGTAGTTCTTATGAAATGCCACCTTGTGTAATGTCATCATAGCAGATTTAGAATTATTTTACCTAGGAGTCAGAGTGAGAGTGAGAGTGGGAGCGAGAGCGAGAGCGAGTACGTAAGTTTATTGGCCAAGTATTCACATACAAAGAATTTGTCCTGGTGCTCCGCCCACAAGTAACAACATGACAGTGACAGTTACGAATGACTCAGAAAACACCAAACATTATTAATGATAAAACATTATTGATAAAACACCATTGATCAAGCATGTGAACCAACAAAATACCAGATCAAAGGGAGGCTACAGATTTTTGGCTGTTGACTAGAGCAACTACTCGTGGATAACACATAAAACACATAATCCTCCGCCATTTCCGCCACCTCCAATGTGACCCCACCACTCGCCACATCTTCCCATCTCCCCCAATGTCTGCCTTCCGCAAAGACCGCTCCCTCCGCAACTCCCTCGTCAATTCTTCCCTTCCCTCCCGCACCACCCCCTCCCCGGGCACTTTCCGTTGCAACCGCAAGAAATGCAACACCTGTCCCTTCACCTCCCCCCTCGACTCTATTCAAGGTCCCAAGCAGTCGTTCCAGGTGCGACAAAGGTTCACCTGTATCTCCTCCAACCTCATCTACTGCATCCGCTGCTCTAGATGTCAGCTCATTTACATCGGTGAGACCAAGCGTAGGTTGGGCGATCGTTTCGCCGAACACCTCCGCTCAGTCCGCAATAACCTACCTGACCTCCCGGTGGCTCAGCACTTCAACTCCCCCTCCCATTCCCAATCCGACCTCTCTGTCCTGGGTCTCCTCCATTGCCAGAGCGAGCAACAGCGGAAATTGGAGGAACAGCACCTCATATTCCGTCTGGGCTCCTTGCGTCCTTATGGCATTAACATTGAATTCTCCCAATTTGGCTAGCCCGTGCTGTCTCCTCCCCTTCCTTAACCCTCTATCTGTCTCCTCCCACCCTCCCATCCGCCCGCCCTCGGGCTCCTCCTCCTCCTCCCCTTTTCCTTCTTTCTTTCCCCACCCCCCATCAGTCTGAAGAAGGGTTTCGGCCCGAAACGTCGCCTATTTCCTTCGCTCCATAGATGCTGCTGCACCCGCTGAGTTTCCCCAGCAATTGTGTGTACCTACTCGTGGATAAAAACTGTTTTTGAGTGAGAGTGAGAGTCAGAATCAGATACACAAGAAATCAAGGAGTCGGAGTCGGGTGTTTTGGGTATCGACTCCACAGCCCTGCTTTGATTCAAATGTTATCTCTGCCAGATCTGTTACTTCAAAGCATTCTGAATATCAAATCGGCTTTTGAAGAAAACCCATCCTAATAGGCAACTCAAACACAGATCCTTTCCATCAGTCTCTTTAATCCTTCATCTGAAGTCACTGGTCTTAATCCTTGAAAATTTACCAAATCTAGCAAAGATCGGCCTCATCCTCGTTAATTTGAACATTAATACTACTTATCACTATGGAAGTAGCCAATTTTCAATTATTTATCTGAAAATATTTTACAAATACATTAGGGGGAAAAGGGTAACTAGAGAGAGAGAGAGAGAGAGTGGGTCCCCTCATGAATCAAAGCCGTCAACTCTGTGTGGAGCCACAAGAGATTCGCAAGATCCACCATGAGTATTTCTCCTCCATATTTACCGAGGAGAAAGACGGGAGGACAGTGGAACTTGGGGCAGTCAATGGAAGTGTCGTGAGAGCAGTCGATGTTACAGTCAAAGAGGTACTGAAGGTACTATCGTGTATGAAGGAAGACAAATCTCCAGGGCCTGTTCTGATATATCCGAGGACATTGTGGGAAACAAGAGAGGAAATTGCAGAAGCTCTGGTTGAAATTTATGAGTCGTCTTTAAATACAGGAGAGGTGCCAGAGGACAGGAGGGTGGCAAATGTTGTGCCTCTATTCAAGGGCTGCAGGGAAAATGCTGGGAACTATGGGCCAGTGAGCTTAACATCCATAGTTGAAAGGTTACTAGAGGGTATTCTGAGGGATAGGATATGTAGGCATTTAGACAACAAGGGCTGATAAGGGATAGTCAGCATGGGTTTGTACATGAGAGGTCGCGTCTCACAAATCTGATTGTTTTTTGAAGACGTAACCAAAAAGGTCAATGAGGGCAGAGCTGTAGATGTTGTGTACATGGACTTCAGCAAAGCATTCAACAAGGTACCGCATGGTAGGCTGCTTTGGAAGGTTAGATCGCATGGGATCCAGATAGCTGAAGGATAGAAAATTGGCTTCATGGAAGGAAGGTGCGGTGATGGTGATGGTGGAAGGTTGCTTCGTGGACTAGAGTCCTGTGCCTAGTGGTGTGCCTCAGGGTTTGGTGCTGGGCCCATTACAGTTTGTCATCTACATCAATGATTTGGATGAGAACATACACGGCAAGATTGCAGATGATACCGAAGTGGGTGGTTTTGCAGATAGTAATGGTTGAGAAAAATTGCAGCAGGATCTTGATCGATTGGCCAGGTGGGCTGAGGAATGGTTGATGGAATTTAATTCAGAGAAATGTGAGGAGTTGCATTTTTGGAAGTCTAGCGTGGACAAGACCTACACAGTGAATATTAGGGCTCTAGGGAATGTTGTAGAGCAGAGAGATCTAGGAGTGCAGGTGCCTGGCTCCTTGAAGATGGAGTCACAGGTAGATAGGGTGGTCAAAAAGTAGTTTGGCACATTGGCCTTCATCAGTCAGAGTATTGAGTATAGACATTGGGAGGTCATGTTGCAGTTGTATAAAACGTTGGTGAGGTCACATTTAGAGTATTGTGTTCAGTTCTGGGCACCATGTTATAGGAAAGATGTTGTCAAGCTGGAACAGGTACAGAGAAGATTTACAAGGATGTTGCCAGGGGTAGAGGGTCTGAGCTGTCGAGAGAGGTTGAATAGTAGGAAAGAACTGCAGATGCTGGTTTAAATCGAAGGTAGATTTCAAAATGCTGGAGTAACTCAGCGGATCAGGCAGCATCTCTGGAGAGAAGGAATGGGTGACATTTCGGGTCAAGACCCTTCTTCAGACTGATGTCAGGGGAGGGACAAAAATAGAATATAGTCAGAAACAGTAAAACTAGTAGGAGAACTAGGAAGGGGAGGGGATGGAGAGAGAAAGTAAAGGCTATCTGATGTTAGAGAAGTCAATGTTCATACGGCTGGGGTGTAAACTACACAAGCGAAATTAGAGGTGCCATTCCCTCCAAAACTCCATGGTCAACTCGTCCCTTCCCACCCAAACCAATCCCTCCCCAAGTACTTTCCCCTGCAACCACAGGAGGTGCAACACCTGTCCCTTTACCTCCCCCCTCAACTTCATCTAAGGACCCAAAGAGACTTTCCAGGTGAGGCACAGGTTCATTTGCACCTTCTCCAACCTCGTCTACTGTATCCACTGTTCCAGGTGTCAACTTCTCTAGTTGGCAAAACCAAGCGCAGGCTCAGAGATCATTTCGC
Source organism: Amblyraja radiata (assembly GCF_010909765.2). NCBI lineage: Eukaryota > Metazoa > Chordata > Chondrichthyes > Rajiformes > Rajidae > Amblyraja > Amblyraja radiata. Next base: position 19,873,385 of record NC_045958.1, on the reverse strand, counting down.
TGAACACCTCCGCTCAGGCTGTCTTAACCTACCTGATCTCCCGGTGGCTCAGCACTTCAACTCCTCCTCCCATTCCCAAACTGACCTTTCTGTCTTGGGCCTCTTCATGGTCAGAGTGAGGCAGAGCGCAAATTGGAGGAGCAGCACCTCATATTTCGCTTGGGTAGTTTACACTCCAGCGGTATGAACATTGACTTCTCTCACTTCAGATAGCCCTTGCTTTCTCTCTCCATCCCCTCCCCAGTTCTCCCACTAGTCTTACTGTCTCCAACTATATTCTATCTTTGTCCTGCCCCCTCCCCTGACATCAGTCTGAAGAAGGGTCTTGATCCAAAACGTCACTTCTCTCCAGAGATGCTGAGTTTCTCCAGCATTTTGTGTCTACCTCCGAGAGGTTGCGTAGGCTGGGACTCTATTCCTTGGAGCGCAGGAGGATGAGGGGTGATCTTAGAGGTGCATAAGAGGATGCACAAAGTCTCTTGCCCAGAGCAGGTGAAACGATGACCAGAGGAAATAGGTTTAAGGTGAAGGGGATAAACGTTTAATAGGAATGCAGGGATAACATTTGCACATCAAGTGTGGTAGGTGTATGGAACGAGCTGCCAGAGGAGGTAGTTGAGGCTGGGATTATCCCAACATTTAAGAAATAGTTAGACAGGTACATGAACAGGACAGGTTTGGAGGGATATGGACCAAACACAGGCAGGTGGGACTAGTGTAGCTGGAACATGTTGGCTGGTGTGGGCAAGTTGGGCCGAAGGGCTTGTTTTCACACTGTATCACTATGAATGGGTTCAATCTGTAATAACCAGTATAAACATTGCCAAAGAACAGTTGATTTTTTTCTTAAATTATTGGCATGAATCATTCTGCAGTCATAGGCTTGTGCGCAAGTTGGGCCGAAGGGCCTGTTTCCACACTGTATCACTATGAATGGGTTCAATCTAGTAATTGCCAAAGTACAGTTGATTTTTTTCTTAAATTATTGGCATGAATCATTCTGCAGTCATAGGATTGTACCTTACACTTGTACCTTAAGTGATAACACTTAAAACATGTATAGCCACCCACTGAGCCTGTGCATGACTGACAAGCCAGTCCCAATTTTGACCCACTAACTCAAGTTCTTAGAACTCTGCCCGCTAGAGAAGTCACTCAGCAACTGGTGATGTCCATGAATCACAGACTTCAAGCAGTCATTGCATGCAAAGGATATGCAACAAAAGACTAAACATGACTATTTTAATTTACATGACATTACTGTATCCCAAACATTATGGTGCCCTGAAATGGGGGGACTATGTATAAACATTGCTGTAATTTCTACATGGTGAAACCAAAATGTATAAAAATCGCCTTTATTAAATACTGACAATGTGTACTTAACCACATGGGATTTTTTCTGTTACAAAGCTCGAATTGTGGAGTACAGAGGCAAATAAATAAATGATGGGTCTTTGCCCCGAACATTATGGAGGGCACTGTATATGCTGAACACAAACATTTTTTCACCTGGTGCATACGAATCACAAGCACCTGGTGACTACCTCCCGAGAGGTTGAGTAGGCAGGGACTCAATTCCTTGGAGCGCAGGCAGATGAGGGATGATCTTAGAGGTGTATAAGATCATGAGAAGAATCGATTGGGTAGATGTCTCTTGCCCAGAGTAGGTGAATTAATGACTAGAGGAAATAGGTTTATGAAGGGGAAAAGATTTAATATGAATGCAGGGGTAACTTTTGCACATCAAAGTTGGTGGGTGTAAGGAACGAGCTGCCAGAGGAGGTAGTTGAGGCTGGGACTATCCCAACATTTAAGAAATAGTTAGACAGGTACATGGATAGGACAGGTTTGGAGGGATGTGGACCAAGGTGGGACTAGTGTAGTTGGGACATGTTGGCTGGTGTGGGCAAGTTGGACCGAAGGGCTTGTTTCCACACTGTATCACTATGAATGGGTTCAATCTGTAATCACCAGTATAAACATTGCCAGAGAACAGTTGATTTTTTTCTTAAATTATTGGCATGAATCATTCTGCAGTCATAGGCTTGTACCAAATTTGCCTGCAGATTAACACTTAAAACATGTTAATAATCTTGTATAGCCACCCACTGAGCCTGTGCATGACTGACAAGCCATTCCCAATGTTTGACCCAAAAACTCAAGTTCTTAGAACTCTGACTGCTACATATATCACCTTTTCCACATTAGTGACCTATTAAAACCCAAGACACCTCTGCTGCTTTAGGAAGGTTTGACACATTGAGTGATTAAATTATTTCCATGTGAATAACTGAACTGTTAAATTGCGATTCTGCCTCAGTATTAAATGGGACAATGAAAATCGGTATGTCTTTCCATTGTAATGCAGATTAATATAGCGGGAACAAAAACAAAAAATGCTAATTTATTTTTATCGAGGCAGAATTAGTAACGCTGCCAATATCTATAAAATGTTGGTTATAAATGCACTGTTGAGGATACAAAAAGATTTTAAAGGATGATATCAGAATAATGCTATGTCTATCATCGAAGTAGATAACATTGTGGGTAATTTTTTTCTCCTTATTTCCCATCAACTGCCTACAGATTCTACCATTAGCCTTCACACAATTTTGAGTGATCAATGAACATTGTTGGACGGAGAATTGACTTACAATATTTAAACATTCTGCTGAGAGATGTCAGAGTTCAATTCTCGGTGATCAGCAAAATTAGAAACAATTGATACAGGAGACACCAAGAAATCAAACAAGCTAGGCTTAATATTTCTTAACCCAGTATGTTCTATGCAAACTCTTGAGACTTGGCCCAAGCAAGTAAGAGACAACAATCTTCATTTTATTTATTTTTTCCTTCTCCATTTTAATACTCTTTGCCTTTTCTGACCTACAAAATGCCAGTTTCCTTTTTATTTCCACTTTCAACTTCAACAATTCCACACCTGATAAATTTGAATCCAATCAAGTCTTTTCACGTCCTTTTAAAAGACTAACTACTAATTTCTTTAACATCTCCATTCTCCTTTCTACATTTTACTGATTTTAGTCACTAGTCTTTCAAATAATCTATTTCCTGGTAAGATCTACTTTATGTTGCCTTCATGTCAAAAAACTAACCAATTGACCCAGTGGCATAACCCTGACATAACACTCAGTCTGAAGAAGTCTTGATCTGAAACATCACCCATTCCTTCTCTCCAGAGATGCTGCCTGTCCTGCTGAGTTACTCCAGCATCTTGTGACTATCTTCAGTTTACACCAACATCTGCAGTTGCATCATAGGAATAACACTGATGTTCTGACAAGAGGAGCCAGATGTACTTTGTTTACAGTTTCTCTAATTTACACCAGGCTATGAGAGTGAGAGTGGGATAAAGATTAATAGAAGCATTTGAATTATTTTGGAGACTTTGAGTGCTGTTACTTGTGACGAATGGAAGTTGAACAGGTTCCCTTTATGAATAAATCCATCAACCAACAAAGCAAGTTAAATGTTTCATTTAAAACATTCGTATAATCCTATGTAAGAAATTTGAGGCATAACAAAGGAACTGGAATAAGGGGCAATTGGAGACAACTTTTTTGTAAAGCAAGAAGTTGTAGATACACAGAATGCAATAGCTTCCCCAAAGTCCTCCTCTGCACAGAAATTGGTGTAATCTTGTTCTGAATTGGACATCAGTGGAGCTGCACACTAAATCTCGTTGCACTGACGTGCAATGACAATAAAAGATATATTATTATTATTAGATGCATTATTGCTTGCTTCAGAAAATGATTGGTTAAATCCAATTTGCTCAGTTAATGCATTTGGGAAGGGTAAACAATGCAAGACAATATATGCAAAATTATAGGATATCAATTGCTAAGGGAGGGATTTTGAAGTGCATATCCACAGATCCCTTCCTGCAGGGCAGGGAAATAAGCAATTAAACAGTTAGAAGGGATACTTACTTTATTGACCAAGCACAGAATACAAGAATGGGAATATCATGCTAGAACTGTGTAAAATACCAGATGTACATCAGGTAACATGTTGTGCATAGTTATAGTCATTGTAGTAGAAAGAATGTGAAAATTGACAACACACGGTGCTGGGTATACAATTTTTTTCGAAGTAGATAAAGTAACTTTTGTTGAGAATAGCAGTGTGACACAGGACTTTGAGCCACAACCACTGCTGGGAGATTGTCAAGTAAAACGTGCTGGTCTTCCAGTGGAAGAAATTATCCTTTGTTTGAAGGCGAGATAAAACAAACATATGAACCAATCAGAAGGTAGATGAAAATGTTGGAGAAACTCAGCGGGTGAGACAGCATCTGTGGAGCGAAGGAATAGGTGACGTTTCGGGTCGAGACCCCTCTTCAGACTCTCCGAATTCTACTCCACTATGAACCAATCAGCCTATGTTTGACAAATTTGCAGTCTTCAGGGTCTTGACTTGCAGAATAAATAAGGGCAATCCAAGCAATGCAGTGTATTTAGTCTTTCACAATGCATTCAATGAGGTGCCACACAAGAAACGATTAAATAAAATGAGAGTACATATTTTTTTAGAGTAATAAACTGGCTTGGATGGAAAAACAAATGGAATGGTGGAAGAACTACGAGGGTCAAGCAGCATTTGTTGAGGCAGGGGTTGAGACTGCATTAGGACTGACAGGGAAGGAGTGCCAGTATATAGCGATACATAGTGAAGAGAGACTGGTGGGTAGAACCAGATCGGGGGGGGGGATAATGAGCAGATGGAACCAGTTAAGGAGGAGGATGGGGAGTGGGAAAGATGAACATTGGGAGATGCAAAACAGGTTGAGCAGTCAAGTACGTCAGTGAAAAGCACTGGGTTTGTGGGTTACCCAAAATTGGAAGATTCAATGTTCATACCATTGAGTTGCAAGCTAGCCAAGACAGGTCTATGTGAGAGTGGGAAGGAGAAATGAAATGGCATGCAACCTAAAACTCAAGGTAGCTACTGGAGACAGAGCAGTGTTCCTTACAAAACAGTGAACTAACTGCACCTGAAGTGGATGGATGATTGGTTAACTGACAGAAAGCAGAAATTGATTGATGGACTGTGGTTAGTTGGGTGCCACAGGGATTAATGCAGGGTCCACAACATTTTCCAATTTATAACACTGATTTAGATGGCAACGAGATCTTTGACGGTAAAAGTAAAGCATCACAGGATTAAGTTAAGTCTTCCTTGTTATTTTTTGAAGAAGTAACAAAGGAGGCTGACAAGACATTGTCTACACAGACTTCAGCAAGTCCTTTGATAAGGTCCGACATGGTCAGCTGCTCTGGAAGAATAAATCGCACGGAATCCGGGAAGAATTCTTCTTCTTCCTCTTTCGTGTGGCGTGCACAGCCTAAAGTTGTAGGACAACTTGTTCTATTTGATCTTCCATTTGCGCACATCGAGTTGATTGCATTGGTCGAAACAGGGTGGACTACGTGAAGGTTGCAATCTTCCACCCCTCCGGGAAGTCCAAGGTGCCTGGATACAGAATTGGCTTCATGGAAGAAAGCAGAGGATGGTGGTAGAATAATTTTTTTGGACTAGAAGGCTATGACTCATTGCTGTTTCTGGTTTATATCAATAATTCGGATGAAAATGGCCAAAGCATGATTAGTATGTTTGCACTTGATGCTCAAGAGGTGGTCTTGTAGCAAGTAAAGATGGTTATCAAAAATGAAAGCAATATTTTGATCCGCTAAGCAAGTAGCCTGAGGAATGGCTAATGGAGTTTTCTATAATGGAGATACCAGATAAGTGTGAGGTGCTGCATTTTATGGAGTCAAACCAGGTCAGGACATTCCCAGGTCCCTGGGGAGTGTTGTAGAAGCAGAGGGATTTCAGAATACAGGTACATGGTTGACAAAAGTGCTGGAGAAACTCAGCGGGTGCAGCAGCATCTATGGAGCGAAGGAAATAGGCAATGTTTCGGGCCGAAACCCTTCTTCAGACTTCAGATTTTCCAGCATCTGCAGTTCCCTCTTAAATAGGTACATGGTTCCTTGAAAGTGGCGTCATAGATAGATAGGGTGGTAAAGGCGTCTTTTGGTAAATTGGCCTTAATCAGTAGGGTATTGAGTATAGAAGTCGGAATATTATGTTACAGTTGGACAAGAAATGAGTACGGTCGCATTTGGAGTATTGCGTTCAGTTTTGGTCATCCTGCTATATTAAGGATATTATTAAGCTGGAAAAGATGCAGGATTTACGAGGATGTTGCCGGGGCCTGAGCTCCAGGTAGAGATTGAGTAAGCTAGAACTTTATCCCCTTGAGTGCAGAAGGCAAATGGGTGATCTATAGAGGTGAATAAAATCATGAGGGGAATTGATAGGGTGAAGGCAGTCCTTTATCCAGGATACGTGAAAATCACAGGATAGACCATCGACTGACATGTTACAAACCTACTGACCACAGTTATCTGGACCACACTTCTTCCCACCCTGCCCTTGCCTCTTGCAAAGACTCCATACCCTACTCCAAATCCCACTGTCTCCGTCACATCTGCTCCCAAGATGTGTTCCATACAAGGACATCCGATATGAGATCATCTGTTGCCTCCCTTCTTCCCCCCCCCCCCCCCCCCCCCCCCCCCCCCACCCCCCTGGGTCAGGACAGCTTGAAGACGAGAGGGGAAAGATTTAATAGGAACCTGAAGGGGAACTTTTTCCACAGTGGTGGGTACATGGAACAAACTGCCAGAGGAGGTAGTTGTGGCAGGTACTACATCCACATTTAAAAGGTACTTGGTCGGGTACATGGATAGCAAAGGTTTAGTGCTATATGGGCCTGATGCAGGTAAATGGGGCTTGCTTAGAAAGGGCACCCTGGTCAACATGGACAAATTGAGCTGAAGGACCAGTTTCCATACTTCATGACTACGTGAATGGGCAAGGACTTGGATGATAGAAAACAATGTAGAAATATATACGGTTTAGAAGAATTGAAATCCAGGATGCCATGCACATAAATAACCTGTTAACTTTAGCCTCCACAGCCAATTAAAAAGGAGTCTCACTGCCCCTCGGGTGAATACATTTCTTCTCACAAGTCATAGGCGCAGAATTAGGTCACTCAGCCCATCAAGTCTACTCCGCTATTCAATAAAGGCCCATCTATCTTTTCCTCTCAACCCCATTCTTCGGCCTTCTTAGACATACAGGTGCACAACCTTTTATCCGAAGATCCAAATAACGAAAACCTCCGAATAGCGGCCATTTTTTCGGTCCTTGAAGAAAGGTCCTTGAAAACGTTCACCGAAGGCGGCCCGCAGAGGTGACAGCGGAACCTCCGGTCGGTCCTCGAAGAAAGGGGAACTAAATCCCCATTCATAAAAGAGAAGGTGAGGGTATATTGCACGGGAGGGTTAATAATTGACAATATGCTGCTGCCTGCCCGCTGAGTTAAAAAGTTCCCACGGTAGACTCACGATACACAGTGCAGATTGTCGCTCCTTTCAGTTTCACCCCACCTACACCCTTCTGCTTCCCGGCCATGTGTGTGACCCCTTCCCTCCCCTCTCCAGCTCCCCGCCCATTGCACCGGCGCGGGGGCTTTGCACTGTCTTCACGTCGGCCGTGCCAGTCACCGGAGACGTCAGGACCAATTGGACACCGACCACCAGGCCCACCGCAAGCATGGAGAACCCAGAGACCCACAGCCAACAGCAACTCCAGCCCAGCCCCACTCCAACTACAGAGGAACCTGGGTTGCGGATGACGGGGCGCAGCTCGGGGCGTCGTAGGGGCCCATCGGGGAGCGGGTTCCTGTTGGCCCTGACGTCTCCGGCCACCTGCCATCCTCCGGGAACTGTACCGCCCTTGCAGGAGAGTGGGGTTGTTTGCAGTTGCAGAGGGAGAGGGCAATTCACATAAACATCCATCACAGTGAGTCTCCTCCTCACTATGATGGAAGGCAAAGACTTGTCTCTCCCCTGCTCTCCATTCCTCTCCCGAAGTCGAGGTCAAAGCCCCCGGCGGGCGCTAGCAAGTCCGCGGCCACTCAGCCACGCCGGACGTTGTAAGGCCCCCCTCCAGGTCATTCTCAACCCCGTAATTCGGGCGGGAGAAGTCGCCGCTGCCGGTGCCCCGCAAAACGGTCTCCCACCGGGGACCCGCGGGCTCCCGGTGTCACCATCCACCGGAGTCGGGTCGCAGCAGCTCGCCCCCGCAGCTCTCCACGCTCCGAAGCTGGCTAGCTCCACGGAGGTAGGTCCGTAGGTCCACAGCTCCCACCGCCGCCCACCGACCCCCGGGCCCACTGCAAGCACGGAGATCCCAGAGACCCACAGCCAGCAGCAGCCCAGCCCAGCCCCGCTCCAACTCCAGAGGAACACGTATGCGCAGAAGCTGATGGTGTGCAAGGTACGTCTTGTTCTTGGGGTGGCGGATGAGGGGGCGCAGCTCGGGCTGTGGGCAAACTGCCACTTGTCGCCGTAGCGGCCCATCGGGGAGCGGATTCCTCTGGAGTTGGAGGGGGAGGGGGGTATTGTGCTGTTTGATCGCCCCCTGCTATCCCAGGGACAGGGAGACACAGCGGCTTTTTAGACTGGTGGGCAATCACTTCCAAAGTTCTGCCCACAGTCAGTACACCTCTCCTACACTGCATTTCATATAAACATTTATTCTGCAAGAAAAAACGACATTGAAGACTCAAACTCGCGATCGAGTAACTGCCAGGATCAAGGCGCAAACTCGCGACCTTGCGGATATGAGCCGAGCACTCTACCACTGAGCCAGCCATTAAAATCTACGCAAAAAAATTTCCATTCCGAAGACCGACAAATTCTGAATTACGAAAAGTGTCTGGTCCCAAGGCTTTCGGATAAAAGGTTGTGCACCTGTACTGCAAATAGTTAACAGCTCTCTTCAATCAGGCAATGCCTTGAAAGCCTTGAAAACTGCAGTTATTAAACCACTTTTAAAAAAGCAGAGCCTAGATGCCTCTATTATTAACAACTATAGACCAATATCAAACCTATCTTTCATAAGTAAAATCATTGAGAAAGTTGTCCTCCAGCAACTTAATCACTTCCTGGCCTCAACTGGCTGCTACGACAACTTCCAGTCAGGATTTCGACCTCTTCATAGCACCGAGACCGCCCTTATTAAAGTTGTAAACGACATCCGTCTTAACACAGACTCTGGCAAAGTTTCAATATTAATGCTATTAGACCTCAGTGCTGCATTCCACACTGTTGATCACTCAATACTTTTGGACAGGTTGGAAAAATGGGTGGGGCTTTCAGGCACAGTCTTAGGTTGGTTCAGGTCATATCTACAAGATAGGAACTATTTTGTTTCCATTGGCGACTTTGTATCAGAACCAACCAACGTGACGTGTGGAGTCCCGCAAGGTTCGATCTTAGGGCCCTCTTTATTCAACATCTACATGCTCTCACTAGGGCAAATCATGCGAAATAATAATATTGACCACCACTGCTATGCCGATGACACTCAAATCTATGTAGCGCTATCACCAAATGACTATCGCCCCATAGATCTGCTGTGCCAGTGCATTGAGCAAGTCAAAGACTGGATGTTCCAAAATTTCCTCCAACTAAATAAGGACAAAACGGAGATAATTGTTTTTGGTGCTAAAAAAGAAAGGCTTAAAGTAACCCAACACCTTCACTCTCTGTCCCTGAAAACTTCAAACAAAGCCAGAAATCTCGGGGTTATTATGGATTCAGATTTACATTTCGACAGTCACATCAAATCAGTAACAAAATCGGCCTACTATCACCTCAAAAACGTAGCAAGATTAAGAGGACTCATGTCAGCTCAAGACTTAGAAAAACTTGTACATGCCTTTATTACTAGTAGGCTAGATTATTGTAACGGTCTCCTTGCAGGTCTTCCGAAAAAAAACTGTCAGGCAGCTACAGCTTGTTCAGAACGCTGTTGCTAGAGTTCTAACAAAGACCAAAAAATTTGAACACATTACACCAATTCTTAAATCCTTACATTGGCTCCCTGTATGTCAGAGAATTGATTTCAAAATCCTTCTGCTCACCTATAAATCACTACATGGTTTAGGGCCAAAGTATATCACTGACATGCTTCCACTATATAAGCCTTCTGAGACCAATCTGTTAGTGATTCCCAGAGTAAATACAAAACATGGGAAAGCAGGATTTAGTTACTATGCAACAAATAGCTGGAATAAACTTCCTGAAGATTTAAGACTTGCCTCAACTTTGACCACTTTTAAAACAAGACTGAAAACTTTTATGTTTACTTTAGCTTTCAGCTAAATCTTAACTACATTGCACTTTTAACTTTTGCACTTTTTATAATGCATTTTTAATTTTGCTTTTATTTTCTTTTAATTCTTCTATTTTATTTCATTTTATTATTTGGTTTTATTGTATGACATGTTTTTATGTGAAGCACTTTGAGTCTGCCTCGTGTATGAAATGTGCTATATAAATAAAGTTGCCTTGCCTTGCCTTCTCACTGACACCCTTACTAATCAAGTCAATTTCCACTTTAAAAATACCAAACTTCTTAGCCTTCACTGCCGTCTATGACAATGAATTCCACAGATTCATGACCCTCTAATAAAATAATTTCCTCCTCATCTCTGAAGGCACATCCTTTTATTCTGAGGTTGTGCCTATACTCTCCTACAAGTAGAAACATCCTCTCCACACCTTTCATCTCTGCCCAGATGGCAGGCCTCTTATTTTACACTGATTCTGGACACTCCAGTAGACATCAATTCATACTCTTTACAACTTCAGAATTTTATGCACTTCAATGAGATGATCTTTCATTCTCCTAAATTTGGCCCAGTTAGCTTAAATTCTTTTCATATGACAAATCACTCATTCAAGACTTTATTCTTCCGAACCTGCATGGTCTTCTCTTTATCTTATTCTTCCTTGGGTGTGAAACTACACCAATTAACAATATTCCAAACGTGTTTTCACAAATAAGGTGTTTTTGCTCGTGTACTCAAATACCCAGGAGGCCAACATACAATTTGCTCATTGCCCCTGAAAATTAACTTCAGAGGAAAGAACATATAAAGGAACATGTATTTGGGGACTCCTGAAGTACAATCAAATCAAAATGTTGTAATTGCAGGAGATTCTCCAGCTTTTGAAAACAGATGTAAACCAGGGGTAAGACAGTTACTTTGTGTAGTGACACTGAAGGGGAGTGTGATCAACCATGTCAAAAGCCATATCCAGTCAAAACTGTGAGGAATACTGAACACTAAGTGGAAAAGGAACTTTTGATTAGGTATATTTTGTGAACTCGCTGATGGCGAAATCTGCCTGGACAAATGAACATCAAAATTTCCATTGAAGAACTGGTGCTGTCCAAGTTCTACAATGTTATTGCAAGTGTAAGAAAGGGGAAACGACTGACGTCCTGGCGTTGGCTAATAATAAATCGCTGAACGTAACATGAACGGTAATAGGCAGAGTTGACCCTGCAATAAGCAAGGATCGACCGGCCTTGGGTCTCAGGTGCGAGAGCCCAGCCGTATCTATCAGTGGTTCCGCCTGCTGCACACACTCGGCCGCCACACGCTGCCCGTCTACTTCATGTTAAATACTCGCCAGAGGATCCCGCCGCGTTTTCTGGGGCAGCCACCCCCGCAGTGCCAGGTGGGGCTGGGGCTGGTGCTGGGGGTGGAGTCGCCGCCGCTCTCTCTCCCCAAGGCCCGACTACCGGGGCCCGGAACCGGCTCTCCGTTGCCCAAGGGTCATTGCAATCCCATGCCCTTGCCGAGGCGGCGTGTCCACCCACCGCCGACACATCCTCACAACCTCGGCCGCTCAGTCCGTCGCTGAAATCTTGCGGCCGCCGTGAATACATCGAACCGGAGATGGGGGGGGAAATAAAGCGACAAGCGTCCGCGGCGGCGTCAACACCCCCGACAACAGGAAATGACCTCAGCCGGAAATAACGGGCGGCGGCGACGTCGTGCATTCTGGGGATTGTCATCCCACCACAGATCCTACAGCAACGTTGATTACACTGCGGGTCGGTTCCGGTTACTGAAATGGACGACAAAAAGCCCCACGTTCCGCTCCGTTGCGTACAACACGTCAGCCCGTTGCATTTGGCAGGAGTGGCCTATCTTGGATCTTTGGATCAAAGATGCTTTGGGCCTTTGCCACAGAGAGCGGCAGCATCAATGATGGAGAGACATCTTTCCCATCCACCTGCAAAATCAGACTGGTCCGAAATTGTAACTTACTTTGATGCCCTTCTATTTGCTGATACTTGCCGTAGAAATTGGGTGTCCGCCACCTGTGTCTTACCTGTGAACCCTTGTTAACCTTCATGAACCTTTGACAAGGGCATTCGTTGAAGATTGGTCCTGAAGGTTAGAACTAATAGATTCGAAAATTGATTTGGAAATAGGAGGTTGAGAATAATGGTGGAAGGCTCTTTTACGATTTTAAAACCAGTGACCAATGATCTAGCAAACGTCTTGATACTGTATCCCTCATTGTAATATATATGAGTGCTTCAGGTCATCGGGTCAAAGGGTGTGACGCAGGGAGCAGCTCAATCCTTCTGGAGAACATGGCAGCTTCCAGCATACACTGTTAACACATGAAACCTGTACTTTCTTACCTGTTAAAAACCGCAGAAATGGTCAATTTTTGCACTGTAAATAATTGTGGAGGGTGACTGAGCACTCTGAACCAAACGCTCTGATATCTTTGCTCGGAACCCGAGCAACAAGGTGTAACACACACACGGGGCCGGGTGGAGCGGGCCGTGGATCCGGGCAGCGGACACACGGAGACGAAAACCCGGCAATGTCCCTGTCAGCTGAGTTGGGGACAGTCTGGTCCCTCCGTCCACCCAGAGTCACTGACAGCGCTGCACCGGCACCCCGACCCCCCCGTCCGACCATGATCCCCTCACTGCCTCCCCGACCACCCACCTCCCCCCATCCTCCCCCCCAACCACCAACCTCCCGGAGGTTGCACGGCAGTCGAGGTCACGACCCATGCCAAGCAATACCTTCTGGAGTATAAGCGGCGAACATCAGGTAAGCACTTACTACGGCTGCCAGTACAGCGGACCCGTCTTCTGTCCCATCATCCGGACTCCACGCTGATGGGTTCCACACTCGCGGACCCCGGGACGTCTGTCCCCGCGGCCGGTGTTTGGTGGCTGAAACGCCTGGCACCCAGGAGGGGAATCACTCCGGGTCGGGGGGGGGGGGGGGCGGTTGAATCACCCTGTGTGGTGGTGGGGGGCCGGGTGGGTGAATCGGGGGGGTTTAATCACCCCGGTGTGGAGGTCGGGGTCCGGGGGCAATGAATCACCCCGTGTGGGGGTTGGGGTCGGGGAGGTGAATCACCCCATTGTCCGGTGCTTGGTTCTTGATTTCTTGGTCCTCCAAAATATTCCAAATGGAATTTAAACTGGAGGTGGTCAGTGACTCTGGGTGGGCGGAGGGACCAGACTGTCCCCAACTCTGCTGCAGCTGACAGGGACGTTGCTGGGTTTATGGCCCCATGTGTCTGCTGCCTGGAGCCGCGGCCCCGCTCCACCCAGCCCCTTGTGTGCGGGCGCTGCCGACCCACAGCATATCACAGTGCTACCGCACAGGGGGAGGTTGGGCTGAGGGCGGCTGTAGCAGGACATCGCTGACCCCGGGTGGACAGTGGGGGCTGTCCCAAGGGATCTTCTCTTTCGGCCGCTTGCACCTTGGTGCTCAGGTTCAGACTAGAGGGTGACCAGCCCTGGGCGGTCATGGGTCGGGACTTTGCAGGCACGCTGCTCTTTCGCAAGTCAGTGAGTAGCAGTGATTTTGGCGGTTTTCTCTCACGGTTACCCCAATTTCCACAATATTTTACAGCGCAAAAATTGACAATTTTGGCGGTTTTTAACAGGAAAGAATGTACGTGTTTCGTGTGTTACTAGTGTATGCTGGAAGCTGCCTTGTGCTCCAGAAGGATTGAACTACTCCATGCGTTACGCCCTTTGACCTGATGACCTTACATAGAACATAGAAACATAGAAATTAGGTGCAGGAGTAGGCCATTCGGCCCTTCGAGCCTGCACCGCCATTCAATATGATCATGGCTGATCATCCAACTCAGTATCCCGTACCTGCCTTCTCTCCATACCCTCTGATCCCCTTAGCCACAAGGGCCACATCTAACTCCCTCTTAAATATAGCCAATGAACTGGCCTCGACTACCCTCAGGTAAAGTAGGTTAAGTAGGCTGGAACTCTACTCTTTGGAGTTTAGAAGAATGAGAGGCGATCTCATTGAAACATATAAGATCGTGAGGGGCCTTGATCGGGTGGATGCACCGAGGATGTTCCCAATGATCGGGGAAACTAGAACTAGGGGACATAGTTGCAGAATAAGGGGGGGCTCTTTTAAAACTGAGATGAGGAAGAACTTCTTCACCCAGAGGGTGGTTAATTTATGGAATTCACTGCCCCAGGGAGCAGTGGAAGCAGAAACGTTAAATATATTTAAGTCTAAAATAGATGGTTTTTTAGCTGCCAAGGGGATAAGGGGCTACGGGGAGAGGGCAGGGATATGGACCTAGGTATGGTTAGTATAGTAAGACCTGAGTGATCTCCTGGACAAGTGTCGATCGCCTGGATTGGGGTCGGAGAGGAATTTCCCGGATTTTTTTCCCGAATTGGACCTGGGTTTTTATCCGTTTTTTTGCCTCCCCCAGGAGATCACGCGGTTCTTGGGGTGGAGAGGGGTGATAGCGGTATAAAGGGGAGGGTAGTGTCTTGTGTTCTGTGTCTTGTGTCTACTGTTTGTGGGTAAGTGTGTCTGTTTAGTGTTCAGCCATGAGCGAATGGCGGTGCGGGCTCGACGGACCTGGTGGTCTACTCTCGCACCTACTTTCTATGTTTCTATGTTTCTACCCTCTGTGGCAGAGAGTTCCAGAGATTCACCACTCTCTGTGTGAAAAAAGTTCTTCTCATCTCAGTTTTAAAGGATTTCCCCCTTATCCTTAAGCTGTGACCCCTTGTCCTGGACTTCCCCAACATCGGGAGCAATCTTCCTGCATCTAGCCTGTCCAACCCCTTAAGAATTTTATAAGTTTCTATAAGATCCCCTCTCAATCTCCTAAATTCTAGAGAGTATAAACCAAGTCTATCCAGTCTTTCTTCATAAGACAGTCCTGACATCCCAGGAATCAGTCTGGTGAACCTTCTCTGCACTCCCTCTATGGCAATAATGTCCTTCCTCAGATTTGGAGACCAAAACTGTACGCAATACTCCAGGTGTGGTCTCACCAAGACCCTGTACAACTGCAGTAGAACCTCCCTGCTCCTATACTCAAATCCTTTTGCTATGAAAGCTAACATACCATACCTGAAGAAGGGTTTCGGCCCGAAACGTCGCCTATTTCCTTCGCTCCATAGATGCTGCTGCACCCGCTGAGTTTCCCCAGCAATTTTGTGTACCTTGCCTACTTTCAATGACTGGTGTACCATGACACCCAGGTCTCGCTGCATCTCCCCTTTTCCTAGTCGGCCACCATTTAGATAATAGTCTGCTTTCCTGTTTTTGCCACCAAAATGGATAACCTCACATTTATCCACAGTATACTGCATCTGCCAAACATTTGCCCACTCACCCAGCCTATCCAAGTCACCTTGCAGTCTCCTAGCATCCTCCTCACAGCTAACACTGCCCCCCAGCTTAGTGTCATCCGCAATCTTGGAGATATTGCCTTCAATTCCCTCATCCAGATCATTAATATATATTGTAAATAGCTGGGGTCCCAGCACTGAGCATCCTCGAAAAATTCTATAAGATTCGTCAGACATGATTTACCTTTTGTAAATCCATGCTGACTTTGTCCAATGATTTCACCACTTTCCAAATGTGCTGCTATCCCATCTTTAATAACTGACTCTAGCAGTTTCCCCACTACCGATGTTACATGCAACCACCCGATACAAACTATGAAGTACGATGACATGAACATTTCTGCTGTTGAATGTGAGGAGGGTGGTTACAGGACAACATTGATCAACTCGTACAATGGAGAAAGTCGTAGCATATGGAATTTAATCGTAATTAAGCATTTTCAGTGGACTTTATTAGCTGAGGCATGAAGTATAAAAGTAAGGAGGTTATTAAAACTTCATAAAATGGTGGTTAATCCACAACTGAAGCATTGTTTGGAGTTTTTGTCACCACAGTATAGGAAGATCATTATATTCCAGAAGGATCTGAGAAATTTCACCTTTACATTGCCTGGAATGATGAGTTTCAATTAAAATGAGACTGCATTCTCTGTGGTTAAAGAAAGCTGAAGAGGAAACACAAGAGGTTGCAGAGGTGTATACATTGTTTTGCCTGTCACCTTAGGTCTATGTCCTATGTGTCATTTGCAAATTAGCAAATTTGTGAATGACACAAAGCTGGGTGACAGTGTGAACTGTAAGGAGGATGCCATGAAAATACTGGGTGACTTGTGCAGGTTGGGTGTGTGGGCAGATGCATGGCAGATGCAGTGGATAAATGTGATGTTACCTTCTTTGGTAGCAAAAACAGGAAGGCAGATTATTATCTAAATGGTGTCAAGTTGGGTAAAGGAGAAGTAC
This sequence comes from Amblyraja radiata, assembly GCF_010909765.2. Taxonomy (NCBI): domain Eukaryota; kingdom Metazoa; phylum Chordata; class Chondrichthyes; order Rajiformes; family Rajidae; genus Amblyraja; species Amblyraja radiata. The sequence goes on along the minus strand of NC_045958.1, from coordinate 19,856,795 downwards.
AACGGGATCTTGAGGTCCTTGTGTATCAGTCAATTAAAGTAAGCATGCTGGCACAGCAGGCAGTGAAAGCGAATGGCATGTTGGCCTTCATAACAAGAGTTGAGTATCAGAGCAAAGAGGTAATTCTGCAGTTGTATAGGGCCCTAGTGAGACCACACCTGGAGTATTGTGCGCAGTTTTGGTCCCCTAATTTGAGGAAGGACATTATTGCTATTGAGAGAGTGCAGCGTAGGTTTACAAGGTTAATTCCCGGGTTGGCAGGACTGTCATATGCTGAGAGAATGGAGCGGCTGGGCTTGTATACTCTGGGGTTTAGAAGTATGAGAGAGGATCTTATTGAAACATAAGATTGTGCCAGAGCTACTACACTCCAAACTTTTCGAGTTGACTGTGCCGGAACCCCTCTGTCGGTGGATCACCAGTTTCCTGACAGACAGGAAGCAGCATGTGAGGCTGGGAAAGCACTTCGCGGACCCACAAACCTTCAGCATAGGGGCACTCCAAAAGGCTGCGTACTCTCCCCTCTCTAGACCAATGACTGCACCTCCACTGACTCCTCTGCCAAGCTTCTCAAGTTTGCAGACGACACAACCATGATTGGACTGATCCAGGATGGGGAGGAAGCTGCCTACAGACAGGAAGTGACAGGGCTGGCGTCCTGGTGCCATTGCTGGCATCCTGGAGCTCAATGTACTTAAGACAGTGGAATTGATTGTAGACTTTAGGATCCCCCTCCCCTCACCCCACTCACCATCAACAACACCACAGTCACATCTGTGGTCTTTTAAGCTCCTGGGAACCATCATCTCCAAGGACCTTAAGTGGGGGGCTACCATCGACTCCACAGTCAGAAAGACACAACAGAGGATGTACTTCCTACGGCAGCTGAGGAAGCACAATCTGCCATAGGCAATGATGGTCCAATTCTACACGGCCATCGTTGAGTTTGTCCTCACCTTCTCCATCATGGTCTGGTTTGGCTCAGCCACCAAGCACTACACCTGGAGGCTGCAGCGAATCGTCCGATCAGCTCACAAGGTTATTTGCTGCAACCTTCCCTCCATTGACGAACTGTACACTGTAAGGGCCAGGAAGCGAGCGGGTAAGATTATCTCATAACCCACTCGCCCTGGCCACAAACTCTTTGAATCACTTTTATCCACGAGTAGTAACTCTACTCAATAACCAAAAATCTGTAGCCTCCTTTTGCTTTTGTATTTTATTTAATTCACATTCAAGATTCAAGAGATTCAAGAGAGTTTGTTGTCATGTGTCCCTGATAGGACAATGAAATTCTTGCTTTGCTTCAGCACAACAGAACATAGTAGGCATTGACTACAAAACAGATCAGTGTGTCCATATACCATTGTATAAATATATACACACATGAATAAATAAACTGATAAAGTGCAAATAACAGATAATGGGTTATTAATGTTCAGAGTTTTGTCCGAGCCAAGTTTAATAGCCTGATGGCTGTGGGGAAGTAGCTATTCCTGAACCTGGTCGTTGCAGTCTTCAGGCTCCTGTACCTTCTACCTGAAGATAGCGGGGTGATGAGTGTGTGGCCAGGATGGTGTGGGTCCTTGATGATACTGCCAGCCTTATTGAGGCAGCGACTGCGGTAGATCTCCTCGATGGAAGGGAGGTCAGAGCCGATGATGGACTGGGCAGTGTTTACTACTTTTTGTAGTCTTTTCCTCCCCAGGGCGCTCAAGTTGCCAAACCAAGCCACGATGCAACCGGCCAGCATGCTCTCTACTGTGCACCTGTAGAAGTTAGAGAGAGAGTCCTCCTTGACAAACCGACTCTCCGTAATCTTCTCAGGAAGTAGAGGCGCTGATGGGCTTTCTTAATAATAGCATCAGTGTTCTCGGACAAAGAAAAATCTTCAGAGATGTGCACGCCCCGGAATTTGAAGCTCTTGACCCTTTCAACCATATAAACACATGTTTAATCAATAATGTTTTATTATTAATGTTTTATGTATCATTCCTATGTCACTGTATGTCATGTTGTCACTTGTGGGCAGAGCACCAAGGCAAATTCCTTGTATGTGAATACTTGGCCAATAAACTTATTCATAAACTCGGCTTGTATACTCTGGAGTTTAGAAGGATAAGAGAGAATCTTATTGAAACATATAAGATTATTAAGGGGTTGGACACACTAGAAGCAGGAAACATGTTCCCGGCATTGGGGGAGTCCAGAACCAGGGGCCGCAGTTTAAGAATAAGGGATAAGCCATTTAGAACAGAGATGAGGAATCACTTTTTCACACAGAGAGTTGTGATTCTGTAGAATTTTCTGCCTCAGTGGAGGCAAGTTCTCTGAATACTTTCAAGAGAGCCTGATCTCTGATAACGATGAGAAGGTCTACCTGGAGGAAGTGGCTGACCTGGCACTCTGGTGTCAGAACAACAGCCTCCTCTTGAATGTCACTAATACTAAGTAGCTAATTGTGGACTTTAGAAGGGCAGAACAACTGAGGACATACATGCCACTGGGGATAAATGGGACTACTGTGGTTAGGGTGAGCAGCTTTAAATACCTGGGAGTCCAAATCACAGAGGATCTGACATGGACAACACACACTGCCACACTGGTGATAAAGACAAGGCAGCACCTTTACCACCTCAGGCAGCTGAGGAAATTCAGAGTCTCTCTGAGGATCCTTCAGTCCTTCTACTCTGGTGCTGTAGAAAGCATCCTGCCTGGAAACATCTCGATCTGGTTTGGCAACAGCTCTGCCCAGGACAGGAAGGCTCTGCAGAGAGTAGTGCGTTCGGCCGAACGTACCATGGGAACTACACTCACCCCTCTACAGGACCTATACACCAGGAGGTGCAGATACAGAGCCAGCAAGATAATGATGGACCCCTACCACCCCAGCAATGGACTTTTCCAGCTGCTGCGGTCAGGCAAGCGCCTCTGCTGTCATGCTGCGAAAATAGAGATGAGACGGAGTTTCTTCCCATAGGTCATCAGGACTGTAAACTCTGATCTCACCGGGCTTAATTACTGTTGTGTCTTATTTTTTTAAATGTAAATACTGGTTCTGTTCTGTTGTTTTGCACAATCCCGCAGGCATTGCCATTTTCATTTCATTGTACATCTTGTGTGTGTCTGACAAATAAAGTTGACTTGACTTGAGAGGTAGATAGGGCTCTTAAAGATAGCGGAGTCATGGGGATATGAGGAGAAGGCAAGAACGGGGTACTGATTGTGGATGATCAGCCATGGTCACATTGAATGGCGGTGCTCCAATGGCCTACTCCTGCACAGGGCCGGCCTTCGGAGGTGCGGGGCCCAATTGGAAACAATTTTGGTGAGCACAGGTTCCCATCCAAGGTCTGTAGAATCATAAAAAAACAAATAAAGTCTATTATAGACTTTATATCTCTATGGTAGAATGGAAAGTAATCAAAATGTGCGCTTAAACAGTGCCTGCGAGTTAATGGACCAAACAGATCTAAGCTACATTTTAATATAAAACTAGACTAAGTGGAACCCGTTGGGTCCCAGCATCACACAGGAGGGCTGGTCATCCAACGCAATATTCCACCTCTCCACCAATTCTAATATTGGTGGCCAGTTGGGGGGGGGGGGGGGGGGGGGCTTTCTGGAGTGCTAGTATGGGTGTTGTGGGCTGAAGGGACTGGTTTCCAGAGGGCTAGTATGCAAATTGTGCGCCAAATGGATTCTTGGGCTGGCGTCTCAGTCAATCAAGCCTGTTGTGCTGGCAACTCACTCACTCACGGCTGGTAGTTGACTCACGGCTAATCCTCGAAATTCTATTTCAAGCAGGGTATAAGGCCACCAAATTCAAGTGCAATTTCTTACCACTTCTAGCAGGGTGCAAGGCCACCAAATTCAAGTGCAGTTTCATACCATTTGAAGTAGGGTGCAAAGCCACTAAAGACAGCGAGTCGTGACCTCTCCCTCCTCCATCTTGCAGAGACTGAGCCACACCCACATTTCCGGGTTTTATAACCCCTCCCCTCCCCCAACCGGAAAAGGTGTGGCTTTCATGGAGTGATTGACAGGAGAGAGATTCTCAACATTTAAAAAAAAACTAAACACTTTTATTTTTCATTGATGGGAAGAATTCGCTGCACCTGCTCAGCGGAGGGGGACTGAGTAAGATGGCCAAAAATCACAGCCGTAAGTGGTAGTGTTTTATCTAAAATCAATATACAGTGCAAACAGGAAGTAAGTGCATTTACAGTAGTGCCTTTTAACTTCAAGCCAAAGCACCCAAGCCATCATTTGCAGTAAGTAGTGCATTTCAACTCATGCCACCATTTACAGTAAGTGGTGCCTTTCAACTTCAAGCCAATGCACCCAAGCCACCATTTGCAGTAAGTAGTGGCTTTCAACTTCAAACCACACCCAAGCCACCATTAGCAGTAAGTAGTGCCTTTCAACTTCAAGCCAAAGCAACCAAGCCACCATTTGCAGTAATAGTGCCTTTCAACTTCATGCTACCATTAGCAGTAAATAGTGCCTTTCAACTTCAAGCCAATGCACCCAAGCCACCATTTGCAGTAAGTAGTGCCTGTCAACCTCATACCACAATTTGCAGTAAGTAGTGCCTTTCAACTTCAAGCCAAAGCACCCAAGCCACCATTTGCAGTAAGTAGTGCCTGTCAACCTCATGCCACCATTTGCAGTAAGTAGTGCCTTTCAACTTCAAACCAAAGCTCCCAAGCCACCACTTGCAGTAAGTAGTGCCTTTCAACTTCATGCCACCATTTGCAGTGCCTTTCAACTTAATGCCAAAGCACCCAAGCTACAATTTGCAGTAAGTAGTGTCTTTCAACTTCAAGCCAAAGCAACCAAGCCACCATTTGTAGTTAGTGCCTTTCAACTTCAAGCCAAGGCAACCAAGCCACCATCTGCAGTAAGTAGTGCCTTTCAACTTCAAGCCACACCCAAGCCATCATTTGCAGTAAGTAGTGCCTTTCAACTTAAAGCCACACCCAAGCCATCATTTGCAGTTAGTGCCTTTCAACTTCAAGCCACATCAAGCCATCATTTGCAGTAAGTAGTGCCTTTCAACTTCATGCCACCATTTGTAGTAAGTGGTGTCTTTCAACTTCAAGCCACACCCAAGCCATCATTTGCAGTAAGTAGTGCCTTTCAACTTCAAGCCACAATTTGCATAAGTAGTGCCTTTCAACTTCAAGCCACACCCAAGCCACCATTTGCAGTAAGTAGTGCCTTTCAACTTCAAGCCAAAGCTCCCAAGCCACCATTTGCAGTAAGTAGTGCCTTTCAACTTCAAGCCAAAGCAACCAATCCACCATTTGCAGTAAGTAGTGCCTTTCAACTCCATTCCACCATTTGCAGTAACGGGTGTCTTTCAATTTCAAGCCACACCCAAGTCACCATTTGCAGTAAGTAGTGCCTTTCAACTTCAAGCCAAAGCAACCAAGCCACCATTTGCAGTAAGTAGTGCCTTTCAACTTCAAGCCAAAGCAACCAAGCCACCATTTGCAGTAATAGTGCCTTTCAACTTCAAGCCAAAGCTCCCAAGCCACCATTTGCAGTAAGTAGTACCTTTCAACTTCATGCCACCATTTGCAGTAAGTAGTGTCTTTCAATTTCAAGACACACCCAAGCCAAGCCAACCAGGGGGAGGGGCAGCGCTTTCTGGAGCGCTAGTATGAACCATTTTCGAAACAATAGACATTTTTTTTGCAAGCTTTAGAACCAATAGAGACACTTTTTGCAAGCTTTAGAACCAATAGAATTTTTTTGCAAGCTTTAGAACCAATAGACATTTTTTTGCAAGCTTTAGAACCAATAGACATTTTTTTGCTAGCTTTAGAACCAATAGACATTTTTTGCAAGCTTTAGAACCAATAGACATTTTTTTTGCAAGATTTAGAACCAATAGACATTTTTTTGCAAGCTTTAGAAGCAATAGACATTTTTTGCAAGCTTTAGAAGCAATAGACATTTTTTTGCAAGCTTTAGAAGCAATAGATATTTTTTGCAAGCTTTAGAAGCAATAGACACTTTTTGCAAGCATTAGAAGCAATAGAGACACTTTTTGCAAGCTTTAGAAGCAATAGAGACACTTTTTGCAAGCTTTAGAACCAATAGAGACACTTTTTGCAAACTTTAGAACCAATAGACTTTTTTTTGCAAGCTTTAGAACCAATAGACTTTTTTTTGCAAGTTTTAGAACCAATAGACTTTTTTTCGCAAGTTTTAGAACCAATAGACTTTTTTTCGCAAGCTTTAGAACCAATAGACTTTTTTTTGCAAGCTTTAGAACCAATAGACATATTTTTGCCAGCTTTAGAACCAATAGACATTTTTTTTGCAAGCTTTAGAACCAATAGACATTTTTTTGCAAGCTTTAGAACCAATAGACATTTTTTTGCAAGCTTTAGAACCAATAGACATTTTTTGCAAGCTTTAGAACCAATAGAGACACTTTTTGCAAGCTTTAGAACCAATAGACATTTTTTTGCAAGCTTTAGAACCAATAGAGACACTTTTTGCAAGCTTTATAAGCAATAGAGACACTTTTTGCAAGCTTTAGAACCAATAGAGACACTTTTTGCAAGCTTTAGAACCAATAGACTTTTTTTTGCAAGCTTTAGAACCAATAGACATATTTTTGCCAGCTTTAGAACCAATAGACATTTTTTTGCCAGCTTTAGAACCAATAGACATTTTTTTGCAAGCTTTAGAACCAATAGACATTTTTTGCAAGTTTTAGAACCAATAGAGACACTTTTTGCAAGCTTTAGAACCAATAGAGACATTATTTGCAAGCTTTAGAACCAATAGACATATTTTTGCAAGCTTTAGAACCAATAGAGACATTTTTTTGCAAGCTTTAGAACCAATAGAGACACTTTTTGCAAGCTTTAGAACTAAATAGACATGTTTTTGCAAGCTTGAGAACCAATAGACATTTTTTTGCAAGCTTTAGAACCAATAGACATTTTTTGCAAGCTTTAGAAGCAATAGACACTTTTTGAAAGCTTTAGAAGCAATAGACCCTTTTTGCAAGCTTTAGAAGCAATAGAGACACTTTTTGCAAGCTTTAGAACCAATAGAGACACTTTTTGCAAGCTTTAGAACCAATAGACTTTTTTTTGCAAGCTTTAGAACCAATAGACATATTTTTGCCAGCTTTAGAACCAATAGACATTTTTTTGCCAGCTTTAGAACCAATAGACATTTTTTTGCAAGCTTTAGAACCAATAGACATTTTTTTGCAAGCTTTAGAACCAATAGACATTTTTTGCAAGCTTTAGAACCAATAGAGACACTTTTTGCAAGCTTTAGAACCAATAGACATTTTTTTGCAAGCTTTAGAACCAATAGACATTTTTTTGCAAGCTTTAGAACCAATAGATACTTTTTTTGCAAGCTTTAGAACCAATAGACCTTTTTTGCAAGTTTTAGAACCAATAGAGACACGTTTTTCAAGCTTTAGAACCAATAGACATTTTTTGCAAGCTTTAGAACCAATAGAGACACCTTTTGCAAGCTTTAGAACCAATAGAGACATTTTTTGCAAGCTTTAGAACCAATAGACATTTTCTTGCAAGCTTTAGAACCAATAGACATTTTATTTGCTAGCTTTAGAACCAATAGACATTGTTTTGCAAGCTTTAGAACCAATAGACATTTTTTGCAAGCTTTAGAACCAATAGAGACACTTTTTGCAAGCTTTAGAACCAAGACATTTTTTTGCAAGCTTTAGAACCAATAGACATTTTTTTGCAAGCTTTAGAACCAATAGACATTTTTTGCAAGCTTTAGAACCAATAGAGACACTTTTTGCAAGCTTTAGAACCAATAGACATTTTTTTGCAAGCTTTAGAACCAATAGACATTTTTTTGCAAGCTTTAGAACCAATAGATACTTTTTTTGCAAGCTTTAGAACCAATAGACATTTTTTGCACGTTTTAGAACCAATAGAGACACTTTTTGCAAGCTTTAGAACCAATAGACATTTTTTTGCAAGCTTTAGAACCAATAGACATTTTTTTGCAAGATTTAGAACCAATAGATACTTTTTTTGCAAGCTTTAGAACCAATAAACATTTTTTGCAAGTTTTAGAACCAATAGAGACACTTTTTTCAAGCTTTAGAACCAATACAGACATTTTTTGCAAGCTTTAGAACCAATAGACATTTTTTTGCAAGCTTTAGAACCAATAGAGACACCTTTTGCAAGCTTTAGAACCAATAGAGACATTTTTTGCAAGCTTTAGAACCAATAGACATTTTCTTGCAAGCTTTAGAACCAATAGACATTTTTTTGCTAGCTTTAGAACCAATAGACATTTTTTTGCAAGCTTTAGAACCAATAGACATTTTTTGCAAGCTTTAGAACCAATAGAGACACTTTTTGCAAGCTTTAGAACCAAGACATTTTTTTGCAAGCTTTAGAACCAATAGACATTTTTTTGCAAGCTTTAGAACCAATAGACATTTTTTGCAAGCTTTAGAACCAATAGAGACACTTTTTGCAAGCTTTAGAACCAATAGACATTTTTTTGCAAGCTTTAGAACTAATAGACATTTTTTTGCAAGCTTTAGAACCAATAGATACTTTTTTTGCAAGCTTTAGAACCAATAGACATTTTCTGCACGTTTTAGAACCAATAGAGACACTTTTTTCAAGCTTTAGAACCAATAGAGACATTTTTTGCAAGCTTTAGAACCAATAGACATTTTTTGCAAGCTTTAGAACCAATAGAGACACCTTTTGCAAGCTTTAGAACCAATAGAGACATTTTTTGCAAGCTTTAGAACCAATAGATATTTTTTGCAAGCTTTAGAACCAATAGAGACACTTTTTGCAAGCTTTAGAACCAATAGACATTTTTTTGCAAGCTTTAGAACCAATAGACATTTTTTTGCAAGCTTTAGAACCAATAGACATTTTTTTGCAAGCTTTAGTACCTATAGACACTTTTTTTGCAAGCTTTAGAACCAATAGACATTTTCTTGCAAGCTTTAGAACCAATAGACATTTTTTTGCTAGCTTTAGAACCAATAGACATTTTTTTGCAAGCTTTAGAACCAATAGACATTTTTTGCAAGCTTTAGAACCAATAGAGACACTTTTTTGCAAGCTTTAGAACCAAGACATTTTTTTGCAAGCTTTAGAACCAATAGACATTTTTTTGCAAGCTTTAGAACCAATAGACATTTTTTGCAAGCTTTAGAACCAATAGAGACACTTTTTGCAAGCTTTAGAACCAATAGACATTTTTTTGCAAGCTTTAGAACCAATAGACATTTTTTTGCAAGCTTTAGAACCAATAGATACTTTTTTTGCAAGCTTTAGAACCAATAGACATTTTTTGCACGTTTTAGAACCAATAGAGACACTTTTTTCAAGCTTTAGAACCAATAGAGACATTTTTTGCAAACTTTAGAACCAATAGACATTTTTTGCAAGCTTTAGAACCAATAGAGACACCTTTTGCAAGCTTTAGAACCAATAGAGACATTTTTTGCAAGCTTTAGAACCAATAGACATTTTCTTGCAAGCTTTAGAACCAATAGACATTTTTTTGCTAGCTTTAGAACCAATAGACATTTTTTTGCAAGCTTTAGAACCAATAGATATTTTTTGCAAGCTTTAGAACCAATAGAGACACTTTTTGCAAGCTTTAGAACCAATAGACATTTTTTTGCAAGCTTTAGAACCAATAGACATTTTTTTGCAAGCTTTAGAACCAATAGACATTTTTTTGCAAGCTTTAGTACCTATAGACACTTTTTTTGCAAGCTTTAGAACCAATAGACATTTTTTGCAAGCTTTCGAACCAATAGAGACACTTTTTGCAAGCTTTAGAACCAATAGAGACATTGTTTGCAAGCTTTAGAACCAATAGACATTTTTTGCAAGCTTTAGAACCAATAGAGACACTTTTTGCAAGCTTTAGAACCAATAGAGACATTTTTTGCAAGCTTTAGAACCAATAGACACTTTTTTGCAATGTTTAGAACCAATAGACACATTCTGCAAGAATTTTAGAACCACTAAGGGCACTTACATTTGAGTAGACATGTGTTCAGTGTTATTCACAGCTCAGAGAAACGTGACCCTCTGCCTTCCTCCATATTGAAGAGAATGTGTGGCACACCACTTCCTGGTTTTATAGTCCTTCCCCGTTGCCGCCAGCGGAGGCAGCAGAGAGAATGGGGAATTTTGTAAAAACATTAATATCTCTGTAATTTTTAATCGACGGGAAAAATCCTCGGCACACATGCGGCGGAGGGGAGTTCTGAGCAAGGTGCCCAAAAATGACGGCCGTAGGTGGCGGCGTTCTCTCGGAAATCGCGGCACAGATGGCCAAAACCGGTCAAGAACAGACTTTTAGTAATATAGATAGATTGCATACATGTAAGCCTACAAGTAACAAACAAAATGTGTAGATCACCTCTGAAAAGTACATAGTTACAATACCACTTGTTTTAGTGACTGTGAAATGGAAAAAAAAAGTAATTTAATTAACTAGATCCTGGAATACCAATAACCATCGGTGAAAAACCAGCCCAGGCTTTAAATTTTGGGCTTCAGCCCCATCCTACCCTTTGGGCTTCTACCCCATCTACCCCTTTCTTCCCCCTCAACCCCTCTACTCTCTCTCCACTCCTCTCTCCCCTCTTCACCCGGGGTAGATCTACCCGAGCCGAGAGCAGATGACTCCACAGGGCTCTCACTTAACTGTTTTTCCCTGTTGCCAGCCAGTAAAAGATGAATGAGGGAATCAGTACAGGATGCATTGGGGGGGGGGGGGTCAGTATAGGATGAATGAGGGGATCAGTACAGGATGAATGGGGGGTGGCAGTGCAGGGTGGATGGGAAAGGGGGTGAGTACAGGATGAATTGGGCGACCAGTGTAGGATGGATGAGGGGGGGGGGGGGGTGGCAGGAGAATCAATGCGAGGTGAATAGGGAGATCTGTGCAGGATGAATAGATGGGGGGGGGGGGTTAGATGGAGAGGGGAGCACAGGGGATGCCAGTGAGGACTGAATAGAGGCGGGAATGGGGATCAGTGGAGAGGAGGGGTCACAGGATAAGGAGGGCGTACAAGAGAGAGAGAGAGAGAGAGAGAGAGAGAGAGAGAGAGAGAGAGAGAGAGGGAGGGGGGGGGGGGGGGGGGGGTGGAAGGAAGGTCAGCGCTCATCGGACAGGGACGGTATAATTGACCCACTACCTTGGCCGCCTCTGCCCACCGCCGCCGCCAATGGGGGAGGCCGTTGGGATCTGCTCGCCACCGCCTGCAGCAAGGTGCGGGGCCGAGTGGTGCAGGTGCCCCAGACAGCGAAAGGGGGCCTCCCCCTCCCTCCCGGCCTCGGCGTGTGGAGGAGTTTGTTTTGAAATCGGTATTGCCGTTAGCGGATTGGCGGGATGCTGGAGGAGCAGGAGGTGCCGCTATCGCTGTCGCTGCCAAAGTTGGCCGCTGCTGTCGTGCGGGGCCCGTCATTTGCTCTGACCCTCCATCACCCCACACCCCTTATCTTTGCTCCGCACTACGTCGTCGGCGCCGACACAAAACGTCACGTTCGTTTTCTCCAGAGATGCTGCCTGACCCACTGACTTACTCCAGTTTTTCGTGTTTATCTTTGGTATAAACCAGTAGCAGTGCCAAGCCTGGCACTGCGCCGGGCCCCCCATCAGCGCGGGGCCCAATTGGGAGCAATCGGTCCAATCGGCTTAAGGCCAGCCCTGCTCCTGCACCTATTGGCTGTTGTCTGTACCGCTGTATTGCAGGAAAAAGACTGTGGCCATGCATCTTATCTATGCGGATGATACGAAAATAGGTGGAACGCAGGTAGTGTAGAAAAAGCAGGGACTCTGCAGAAGGGACAGGTTGGGAGAGTGGGCAGAGAAGTGGCAGATGGAATATAGTGTAGCAAAGTGTGGAGTCATGCATTTTGGTAGCAGGAATATTTTCTAAATGGGGAGAGAATCTAGAAATCGGAGGTGCAAAGGGACTTGAGTGCTGGTGCAGGATTCCCAAAAAGTTAATCTGCAAGTCGAATATGTAGTAAAGAAAGCAAGCTCAATGCTAGCATTTATTTCAAGAGGGCTTGTATACACAAACAGGGATGTAATGCTGAGGCTCGATATGGCGCTGGTAGGGCGGCATTTGGAGTATTGTGAGCAATTTTGGGCACCATATCTGAGGAAAGATGTGCTGGCGCTGGAGAGGGTCCAGAGGAAGTTTACAAGAAAGATTCCAGGAATGAGTAGGTTAACCTATAATGAGTGTTTGTTGGCACTGGGCCTGTACGTGCTGGAGTTTAGAAGTTTGAGGGGGGGGCCTCATTGAAACATACAGAATACTGAAAGGCTTGGATAGAGTGATATAGGGAGTTCGTAGGGGGCGCTGCAGCAGCTGCGTCTGTCAGCAGCGCGTTAGTCTTTTCAATTTTTAGTATGTTTTAAAGTATGTTTTAAAGTTTGTTTTAATGTTCCTTTGTGTGTCTTGTGTGGGGGGTGGTGTAGGGAGGTGAGGGGGAAACCGCTTCAGTCGCCTCCTCCACGGAGAGGCGACTTTTTCCAGGTCGCCTCCCCCGTGGCCTAACAACGAGGATCGGCGCGGCCTTTTCCGGAGATGCGCCCGGGGGCTTCAGCGGCGGGCGTAGCGTGGACTCTCGGCGTGGAGCGGGCGAGCCCTCGCTGGGGCTCGCTGGAGGGGAGCGCTCCGTTTCGCTGGCCCGGGGCAAAATGAAAATGAAAACTGGCCAAGTTCTGCAGAGCTCCAGATGGCGCGGCGTCCGGAGGACCCGGGGGAAGAAGAAGCCATCACGGCCGGCCTGCGGCCAACTTCTATCGCGGGTGCGGCATGGACTTACCATCATCCCTGGAGGGGAGCTTCGACCATCGGCCCTGCGGTCTGCGGTGCTTCTGGCTGCGGCGCGGCGGGAACATTAAATCTTCGACCGCCGGCCTGCGGCCTACACCAACCTGAAGCCGCGGTCTCCGGTGGGGAAGAGCCGATCCTGGACTTACCTTGACTTTGACTTTGTCCCTTACCATCTGGACGCCCGCAGCAACGGCTGCGGAGGGTGGAGGTCCCGACCACGGGGCAAAATGAAAATGAAAACTGGCCAAGTTCTGTGCCTTCCACCACGGTGATGAATGCTGTGGTGGATGTTTGTGTTACATTTTTATTGTGGTTGTGTGTTCTTTATTATTGTACCGCTGCTGACAACCCAAATTCCACCGACCCTAGTTGTGTGGCAAATAAATTCCATTCAATAAATTCCATTCAAATTCCATTCAATTCCATTCAAATTCCATTCATAAATTCCATTCAAATTCCATTCAATGTGGAGAGGATTTCCACTAGTGGGTAAATCTAGGATTAGAGGTCATAGAATTAAAGGACATTATTTTAGGAAGGAGATGAGGAGAAATGTTTTTGGTCAGTGGGTGGTGAATCTGTGGAATTCTTTGCCACAGAAGGCTGTGGAGGACGTCAGTGGATATCAGAGATAGATAGATTCTTGATTAGTACAGGTGTCAGAGGTTATTGGGAAGAAGGAAGGAGAATTGGGTAGGGAGGGAGAGATACACCAGCCATGATTGAATGGTGAGTAGTTGATGGGCTGAATGGCCTAATTCTACTCCCATGATTTATCACTTTATGCCTCATGATTTTGAACACCTTAGATCTCCTCTCAGCCTTCTACGCTCCAGCGGAAAAAAAAGTCACAGTCCAAACAGTCTCTCCTCAACTGAAGCCCTCAGCTCCTGGTAACACCCTATTGAAAATTTTCTGCTTCCTTTCTAGCTAAATGATATCCTTCCTAGAGTAAGATGACCATTTTTTGGAGTGACCATTTTAAGAGTGGCTGTGTATGAGCTCCACGTGGTAACAGCTGACGGTTTGGGTTGCAAGCAGGTTGTGGAGCCAGATGTTTTTTGTACATTTGAACCAACGATATAAGCATAAAAAGGGATGACATTGTGAAAGTCTGTTAGACTTAAATTGTAAAATAATTCAAAAGACACAAGTCTCAGTCAAAAGCTTTTACTTTAACATCATGACGGGAGAGGGACACAGATACTTGAATGTACCGAAGTTCACTCACGCGCCCGCGATCACCCTCTCAAAAATATACAGAAGTACAAGCATATTTATACCCAGTAATCAGTCCATGGTAGTATTTTTCCATAAATGCACAAAAGAAGCTAGTCTGTAAAGACACAATAGGGTCCCTTTAATTGTATCAGGGATTTACACAGGAGTTTTTAGGGAGTACTAGGGAGTTAGATAGCTGCTATGAAAGAAGGCACCATTGTGTGATAAGGATGATGTAGCTCAGAGCAATGGAATGTTTAGTCTACGAGAACAACTTATCTGTGTTTCTCTAGTATAGTGAAGGTCGATTCTGCAAAGTCTGTTCTATAATATACTAGTACATGACTTAAAATGTCGGCTATAGCTAGAATAAAATAAAATAAAATGGCTGCTACCGCATTAACCCTTACAACATCTTGCAGATCGACTATAGAGAGTTAGGAAAATGGTTAATAAACAGTACCTATAATAAAATGGTAATCTGGAGTATTCCCAGTGCCACCTGCTAGTGAGGGCAGAATCATTTAGCATGAATGTAAGTTGTAACATCTCTTAACTTTGCTCCCTCTAACAAATTCTAGTTAACATCGTGGGTCTTCAGGTGTGAGCAAGAAATTGAAAGTATTTCATTTCTAGGTTACCAGTCTTTAAGATCGATTATACATTTTGTGATCTGAGTGGGAGGAAAACTACCAAAGTTGTTAACCCTGAAAATGGAGACATATCAATAGGGTGATTAAGAAGAATTTTGACATGCTTCCCTTCATCGGTCAGGACATTGAGTGAAAATGTTGGGACATCATGTTACAACTGCACAAGTTGCTGGTGGGGCCACACTTAGAATATTGTGTGCAGTTCTGGTTGCCCGACAATAAGAAGGATGTCATGAAGCTGGAAAGGGTGCAGAAAAGACTCACAAGGATGTTACTGAGACTAGGGGAGCTGAGGTATAAGGACAGGCAGAGGCTTGGACAGTCCTCCCTGGAACATAGATGGCCTAGTGCTGACCTTAAAGAGATATATAAATTCATGAGAGGCATTAGGTGAAGAGCCAAGGTAGATAAAAATGCTGGAGAAACTCAGCGGGTGAGGCAGCATCTATGGAGCGAAGGAAATAGATGACGTTTCGGGTCGAGACCCTTCTTCAGACTGATGTGAGGGTAGGGGGGGCGGGAAGAAGAAAGGAAGAGGCGGAGACAGTAGGCTGAGGGAGAACTGGGAAGGGGAGGAGAAAGCAGGGACTAACTGAATTTGGAGAAGTCAATGTTCATACCGCTGGGGTGTAAACTGCCCAAGTGAAATATGAGGTGCTGCTCCTCCAATTTACGGTGGGCCTCACTCTGGCCATGGAGGAGGCCCAGGACAGAAAGGTCAGATTCGGAATGGGAGGGGGAGTTGAAGAGCTGAGCCACCGGGAGATCAGGTTGGTTATTGTGAACAGAGCGGAGGTGTTGGGCTAAGTGCCAAAGTCTTTTTCCTAGAAGGAAACTAGAGGGCATGAATTTAAGGTGAGCAGAGAAAGATTTAACAGGGTCCTAAGGGGCAACTATCACACATGGTGGATATATGGAACTGAAAACGTTCACTTTGTAACAGACAAAGACAACAGTTAAGACCATTCAAAGCTTTAATTTTAAAGTCCGACAGGTGTGGTTCTAGAGACCCAGAGGCAACAGTATTACGTCTGAATTCTCCAGCAACACACACAGGAATACCAGAAAACCGGGGTTAATATACCCCCCAGACTCAGTATCAATTGTATGTCCCAAGAAACATCAGCCACCTCCAAATATGAAGTTGCTTTTCACTCTTTGCCAAAAGCCAGGCTTTCCAATAGCACTAGTAATCGTCCCCTGGCCCCTTCTTATCTGATTAAACTATTCAACTTTCTTAAAACAAACCTTGCCATGATATTTGGCCAAGTATCCCACAATGCAATGGCAATTGCCTTTTTACAACAGGAAAGCTTAAATATGACAGCAACCGATAATAGTAATTAATTCTTTCAGAACAACGGCCTTTTCCTGGTATCATTTGTCATGGTCCAAGCACATTGATGCTGCTGTCTAGAAAGTACACCAATGCCACTATTTCCTCGGAATGCTGAATAATTCAGCATGTTTCCAATGTCTCTTTGTGAGAGTGAACAAAGTGCAGAATATAATGTCGCAGCTACCAAGACAGTGCAGTCTTGTAAACACAGCCCAGTCCATCACACAAACTAATTTATCACCCCCTCCCCATGACAATCAACTTTATTTTTATGCATCTTGCTGCCTCACCAACATAATCGGACCATTTGTACCCTGGTCATTGTCTCCTCTCCCCTCTACCGTTAGATAGAAAATACAAATATATAAATATATACTACAAGATTCAAGAACAGCTGCTTTTTTGCTCTTATCACATTCTTGAATGGACCTTGCACAAGCTATGGATGTATTCCCAATCTCCCAATTTACCTCATTTGGCCTCTGTATTTTTTTTAATCTGGATTTTCTCTGTAGCTGCAATACTATATCCTGCATTTCGTTTTCTCATTTGCACTACCTGATGACCTCATGTATGATTTGATTTACCTGAATAGCATGCAAAACAACATTTTTTAAACTGTATCTCGGTACACGTGACAATAAACCAATACCAGAGGAAGCTGTAGAGCCACGGACAATTGTAATGAGACTATACGTGGATAGGAAAGGTTTCAAGGAATATGGACCAAACACTGGCAAATGTGACTAGTTCAGGTTGGCAACTAGGTTGGCAAGGACAAGTTGGGCCGCAGGGCTTGCCGCCATGCTGTATAACCATGTGGCACTAACTACAATAAAGAATAGATTTTGGCTTATCAGAGAAGATGGAAGATATAATATGTAATTAGAGCAGTACAGAGCACAAGAGAGAGCAAAGTGACTTAGTTAAATGAATGAGGAATGTCTGAAGTGTGATCCATAAGTGTGATCCAAATAATAGTGCATACTTATTTATTTATCATTAATGCATTTAATTTTATACACACAGCTTAATTTACAGTGTGGTGCACTTTTTTTCTTCCTGGTTCAACATTCATGTGTGCCTTCAGATTTTTCTCACTTTAACACCATGACATAAATGAACGAGAGATGGCAACAAAGACATAAAGTTCTCGAAGAATATGTTGTGTCTTTTCTGAAAATCTCTCAAGTCTTGTCCACACCAACTGGCCAGAACTTCATGTCAAAATATCAGCACGGTTGAAGTACTTGATTTTATTTATAAATAAGAAATTGGGAATGAGGGCATGGAGCAAATGTGTGATGAAATGCACATATCTAAGATTTATTCACTAAGTTTTACGACTCTGTTGCAAACATCTAATTTCTTCCCCCATTATCTTTTGGCAAAATTTGCAGTATTTGTCCATTAAATGTTGTCATAAAAAAATAAATCTTGTTATTGCATGTGTAAGGTAGTCTTTAGAGATAGTGCTAATGACTTCCAGTTAAACTTAAAGAATCAAGAGAGACAAGCATGTTTTATTGTCATATGTCTGAGAACAATGAAATTCTTACTTGCAGCCGCACAACAGAATATGTAAACATAGTACACTGTAAACAATATAATAAACAAGAGAAAAAAGTTCAATGTGTATATGTACACATACTCACAAATACACATATGTAGATAAACACACACACACACACACACACACACACACACACACACACACACACACACACACACACACACACACACACACACACACACACACACACACACCACCTTCCCCCCCCCCCCCCCCTTTGGAGGCTACAGTCGTGGGCCCTGTGGACCAAAGATTATCTTTGCTGTGAGCTGGCCAGGTTGGTGACCGACTCCGAACTCCAGCAACAGCAGCTTCGTCCACCCCGGATCGTGGGGCTTCAATTGGCCCGTTCGCGGGGCCTTTCATCGCCCGGTGCGGCTTAAAATCAGCCTAGCGGGGGCTTCAATATCGGGAGCCTCGATCGTCGACGCAGCGCCTTAGAAAACGTCTGATACACGCTTGAATCTTTCAAAAGCAACAATGTGATAAATAACACTTAAACAAATAAAACTGAAGTAAATAAAGGCAAACAGAAGAACCAACCTTGGAGGGGGGAGAGAGAGAGATGGGAAAAAAATACTAAATAACGTGAGTGACCGTGAATGAGGGACTTACCTGCAAGCCAGCCAGGAAACCCGTTCAACCGGAGCCCTTAATGACCTGACCCATTTAAATCCGATACCCATTTAAATGTTTCCCATCCACCAATACATCCAATTAGTTCAAATGGTATTTAAGAAGGAACTGCAGATGCTGGAAAATCGAAGGTACACAAAAATGCTGGAGAAACTCAGCGGGTGCAGCAGCATCTATGGAGCGAAGGAGATAGGCAACGTTTCAGGCCGAAACCCTTCAGTCTAAAGAAGGGTCTCGGCCTGAAACATTGCCTATCTCCTTCGCTCCATAGATGCGGCTGCATCCGCTGAGTTTCTCCAGCATTTTTGTGTACCTTAGTTCAAATGGTAATTGTGCACGCATCAGACAACTTTAAGAAATTCTCCATGAATACCTTCAGTAATACTTGAAGGTCAAAATACAATTGATTAATACAATGTTAATAGAGGCATTTAACAAGCGCTTAACAGTGACACCCCACTGTCTCGCGGAAAGCGGAGATTTTAATAGATTTTCTTTTCACTGAATTTCAAAATCCGGATTACAAAACATGGGGGGGATTGTCCCCCACCTCTCAAAACATGGGAGGGAGGTGTCCCCCCCCCCCCCCCACCCCCCCAGGATTTCCTCCCATGCGTGTGGCTAAGTACAGCGGGTAGCATAAAAGGGAAATGTGGAACTGGGATGGGAGGTGAGAATACAAAGGATCTTCTTTCTAGTTTTGAAAGTTTCAAGTTACATTTGAGAATGTTTTTATTTTATATGTTTTTTTCTTTTGTAATCCAATCTCTCTTCCCTCCCCTCTGCCTTGGTGTACGTGTTTTAATCAATTTACATTTCTCAATAGCATTGGAGAGCGGCTGAACAGTTAACGAACAAATATGTGCCATATAGATCATAGAATTTTGTTGGGGTATGTGTGTGGGGGGGTTGGGGTGGTGTGGGGGGGTTGGGGGTAACTTTTAAATCTCTCCCTGCACGGGAGACCCGACCTTTTCTTTGTCGGGTCTCCGTTGTCGTTGGGGCTGCAACGAGGAGCGGCCTCCAACAGGAAGACCGGGGGCTGTGGTGCCGACTACTCACCTCACCGTCGCGGAGCTGGCCGAGTCCAGAGCGGGTGGAGCTGTGGTGGAAGCTGCTGCGGCCCGACCCCCGGAGATTCGGTGGCTGCAACTGCGGGTTTGGCGGGCGGCACCGGGAGCCCGCGGGTCCCTGGAGGGAGACCGCTTTTCGGGGCTTCCGCAGCGGCGACTTCTCCCGCCCGAGTTGCGGGGTTGAAGAGCTCCTGGAGCGGGGCCTTACACCACCGCCCCGCGCGGCTTGGAATGGCCGCGGGACTGCGAGCGCACGCCGGGGGCTCTAACACCAAGACCCGGTGTGCGGCCTTGCATCACCCGACGTGGCTTTAATGGCCACGGGACAATCGCCATCGCCCGCCGGGGGCTTTGACTTTGACTCTGACATCGGGGGGGGAGAGTGCAGTGGAGAGAAAAGTTTTTTTGGCCTTCCATCACAGCAATGTGATGGATGTTTATGTAAAATATGTTGTGTCTTGGGTCTATTTGTTTGTAATGTATGGCTGCAGAAACGGCATTTCGTTTGGACCTCAAGGGGTCCAAATGACAATAAATTGAATTGAATTGAATTGAAAAAAAGAACAGCACAGCACAGAAATAGATCCTTTGGCCTGCAATGTGCTGAAAATGATGCCAAGATAGATACAGTCTGAAGAAGGGTTCTGACCCGAAATGCCACGTGTTCCCTTTCTCCAGAGATGCTGCCTGACCAGCCAAGTTGCTCCAGCACTTGTGTCTATCCAAGATCAACTGCATCTGCATGCACTTGATTCATATACCTCAATTTTCTGCATATCCATGTGCCTATCAAAAAATCTCTTAAAAGTCACTATCTTATATGCCCCTCTGCCTCTTGGCCATGCTCTGAATAAAACCTCCTTTAAACTTTGCCCTTCTCACCTTAATCCCATCTATTCTTAGATATTTCCACTCTGCTAAAAAAGATTTTAACTCTCTACTCTATCTATGCCTCTCATGACGATATATACTTCTATCGGGTCCCCCCTCAATCTCTGGCGCTCCAGAGATAACAATCCAACCGTGTCCAATTTCTCCTTGCGGCTAAAATTCCCTAATCCAGGAAACATTCCGGTAAACCTCTTCTGTGCCCTCTTCAAAGCCTCCACATCCTTCCTGTAATAAGGCGACCAGAACAGCATGCAATTCTCCAACTTGTGGGGCAGCATCATGACACATGACTTCCTGACTCTTGCACTAAATGCGCCAACCAATGAAGGCAAGCATACTATTTGCCTTCTTTACCATACAGACAGCACTTGTAGTCAGGATCGAACCCGGGTCTCAGGCGCTGCAAGAGCTGTAATGCTGTCATTTCATATTCTCCCACTTCTGTCTGTCATGGTGGCGTAGCGGTAAAGTTGCTGCCTTACAGTAAAAATGCAGCGCCACGGGTTCGATCCCGACTGCGGGCGCTGTCTGTACGAAGTTTGTACATTCTCCCCGTGACCTGCATGGGTTTTCTCCGATATCTTCGGTTTCCTCCCACATTCTAAAGACTTACAGGTTTGTAGGTTAATTGGCTTGATTAATGTAAAAAATTGTCCAGTATAAATTGTCCAACTTCCAGTATAGTCCCTGGTGACCACAAGGCATGGGATGCACAATTGCCCTCACGTTTGATGTACTTTACAAAGTCCTTACAGACTTTACAGTCTGTTGTAATGCTTATTTCCAGTTTACTTTCAGATTCACTTGCCTCGTCCCTCCCTCTCACTTCTTTATATCTCCTATCTACACACTCAGTTCTGATGCAGGGTCTCAGCCTAAAACATCAATCATCATCAAATGTCGCCTGATCTGCTGAGTTGATCCAGCAGTTTGTTTTTTGCTCCAAATTACAGCATCTCCTGTCTCTTAGTCCTCCTCCTGGGCTTCCTGATATTTCTGGGAACATAAACCTTTTATTTTGATTCAAATGAAACAAATCCCTTCTTCATAACTTTTCCCCATTAGGTTTTTGTGCATTAAAGGAATACTTTTTAAAATCATGTATTATTTCTTTAAATGCTGCCAATTGCTTGTGCACTCAAACATTTCAATGTAAATCCACACAGCCGACTGCCCCACATAATATTCAGAGCATAATTGTCATTTGGACGCATGTGGATTGATGAGAGAAATGAACATGGATTTGTTCAAAATGAATTGTATGGAATTAACTTGATAAGAGTTTTCAAAAATTAAGTACCGAATAGGATCAATAACGAAGATGATTCTCCTTGTATTGAATCCATACAAATAGGATAGGCTGTAATTATTTTGTTTCGTGGCTCTTTCGTTGACTTGGCCATACGACAACCAGGTTTACTTTTAAAAACGGGGCATCCTGTTCAATAAGTGTTCAAGAAGGAACTGCAGACGCTGGAAGATCGAAGGGTTTCGGCCCGAAACGTCGCCTATTTCCTTCGCTCCATAGATGCTGCTGCACCCGCTGAGTTTCTCCATCCTGTTCAATAATGTACTGTTGGCTACTCTAGCCCATAGTGATGGTCGTTAACACTTCACAGTTCTCTTAAATAGCCAAACAAGCGACTTAATTCTGTGCATTTAAGAGCATGGCCTGACCGTGAACGGATAAATAAAACGGAATCATGCATGATCAGAATTGTCAACAAGCCATTGGCTTGCGTTTCATGTATGATCTTTTTGTTATCTGGAGGGTTGAGAGGAGCGGCGGAAACGTAGCGCTGTTTTAAATCCAGTAAGAAACTAAAGGTTGTTTGCAGAGAGAGACCAGCTTCGCCTCTCGGTGACCCGTGGCGCGCGCTCCGGGGGTGGGGGTGGGGGGGAGGTTTCCATGGAAACCGCCGGGACAACAGACTCGACGCATGGAGGAACAACGACTCAGCCTGGACAGGGATGGGGTTCGGAGTTTCCTCCTGAATGCTGGTCGGTATTAGATCCATTTCTATTTTACTGCGGCTACCCTTCCCCTGTCGCTATAACATACCAAATGCCCGTCTTTTGCGCGGGCCATTGAACCATAGAAATTGCTTTGCAAGTAGCAAGTAGAAATATCATTAAAAAAACAACTTTTCTTAACCCCTTCTTCATTGTCGTTCTCATGCTTACCTAAAATATTTCTGAGAGGGAGTTAAACGTGATTTCCTTCGGCCCCAAGAGTTGAAGGTAACTTAGTCTGATATTAACACAGTACTATTATATTAACACAGTACTATATCATTAAAATGGCAGCGACAAGAACACAAAGGGGGGTTGGAAATACTACAAAGTATCCTCCTCAATTAGAGTGTTTTTAGCAAAGATCTTTGTTTTTTAGTGCAACAAACAAGCAGGCTGTGTTGGATCTAGTATTAGCTAAGGTTGCAAACAATAGGACCGGAAGGAAGCGGCGATTGGGACTTGTCAAAACCGAGGCTAAGAACTAAGAACCAGCTACAGCAATTGCTGCTTTCAAAGAAGCGAAAAATATTAAAAATCTGAAGAAATTGTCGAGTGTAAGAGTGGAGTAAGGAGTGTGGTAGGAGCCGAAAATATTGTTCAGTATAAGAAGTAGAGTGCCAGTGAGCATATCACACTAGGAGAACACTTTATCCCTCAGCTAATAGAATTTAGGCACAATCAGATAAAATTAAAAGATACTTCCCCTTCCCCAGAGATTTAAATAATTTAGCTGGGGGGAAAGCAAAGCACATATATGAACAATACATGATCACATAGCTCATCAAGCCTGTTGTGTTCAGTAGCATAGTGTAGTGAGTCCAGGCAGGTAGAGCAAAATGTTCTTTATTAGTGAAAACAACACTCGAACTACACGTGTACTTGGACAGGAATAAACGATCTAAGCTCTTGTCATTGTGAAGATAGATAGATAAATACTTTATTAATCCCCTTATTCAGGGGAAATTCTGTATCCAGAGCACTAGCTACTGAGCATACTGAAAAGCCCGCGAACGAACCCTGTCATGTGACAGCCCCAACTAATGACGAGGGTTCTGAATACACAGTTTAACCACTAGGTGCCGCTACATGACCCCCCCCCCCCCCCCAGAACCAGAGGAAAGAAAACGAGCCGGAGTTTGAATAAGGTGGCCAGACCACATGGACACAGGGAGACAGGCACAACAGGTGTAAAGGCGGGAGCGGGAGGGAGGGCCAGTGGGCGAACTCTATGACGGGGCTGGCCCACCAACACCGGGCGGTCGACATCGAGGTGAGCTGGCTCAAGGCGGGCCACCGAAACGACCTCCTACCGGCCCCGACATCCAGCAGGAAAGTCACGACGCCAGGATGCAACACCCGAAAATGATCTTCGTAAGGGCGCTGCAGCAGTGTCCGGTGCGAGTCCCTGCTAACAACAAATTCAGTTTTTGAGGGCAGGTGGGACATAGTAAGTGGCAACCCAATGGCAAGAGGTCGGGACAGGGGCCAGCTTGCCCACCTGCTCGCGGAGGTGTGCCAGCAGACACGAAGGGGGTTCCTGCTGCCCACGTGCCGCCCACATGCCGCTGGAATGAAATTGCCGGGTACTTTAAGCGGGGAGCCATAGACCAACTCGGCGGACGACGTGGCCAAATAGGGGTCGTGCGGATCCCCAGCAATAGACAATAGATAATAGGTGCAGGAGTAGGCCATTCGGCCATTCGAGCCAGCACCACCATTCAATTTGATCATGGCTGATCATCCCAATCAGTACCCCGTTCCTGCCTTCTCCCCAAATCCCCTGACTGCGCTATCTTTAAGAGCCCTATCTAGCTCTCTCTTGAAAGTATCCAGAGAACCTGCCTCCACCGCCCTCTGAGGCAGAGAATTCCACAGACTCACAACTCTCTGTGTGAAAAAGTGTTTCCTCATCTCCGTTCTAAATGGCTTACCCCTTATTCTTAAACTGTGGTCCCTGTTTTGGACTCCCCAAACATCGAAAACATGTTTCCTGCCTCTAGCATGTCAAACCTCTTAATAATCTTATATGTTTCCATAAGATATCCTCTCATCCTTCTAAACTCCAAGTTACACAAGCCCAGCTGCTCTATTCTTTCAGCATAAGACAGTCCCGCCATCCCAAGAATTAACCTTGTAAACCAACGCTGCACGCCCTCAATAGCAATAATTGTCCTTCCTTAAATTAGGGACCAAAACTGCACACAATACTCCAAGTGTGGTCTCACTAAGGCCCTATACAACTGCAGAAGAACCTCTTTGCTCCTATACTCAACTCCTCTTGTTATGAATGCCAACATGCCATTCGCTTTCTTCACTGTCTTCTGTACCTGCATGCTTAATTGACTGATGAACAAGGACCCCCAGATCAAGATTCAAGATTCAAGAGAGTTTATTGTCATGTGTCCCAGATAGGACAATTAATTCTTGCTTTGCTTCAGCACAACAGAATATAGTAGGCATAAATAAATACAGAACAGATCAGTGTGACCATATACCATTGAATATATATATACACACATAAATAAGCAGATACAGTGCAATGGGCTATTAATGTTCAGAGTTTTGTTAGAGTTGAGATTAATAGCCTGATGGCTTTGGGGAAGTGGCTATTCCTGAACCTGTATGTACTTCACCTTTTCCCAATTTGACACCATTTAGATGATAATCTGCCTTCCTGTTTTTGCTACCAAAGTGGATAACCTCACATTTATCCACATTAAACTGAATCTGCCATGCATCTGCCCACTGACCCAACCTGTCCAAGTCACCCGGCATTCTCATAGCATCCTCCTCACAGTTCACACTGCCACCCAGCTTTGTGTCATCTGCAAATTTGCTAATGTTACTTTGAATCCCTTCATCTAAATCATTCATGTATATTGTAAATAGCTGTGGTCCCAGCACCGAGCCTTGCTGTACCCCACTAGTCACTGCCTGTCATTTTGAAAGGGACCCGTTAATCCCTACTCTTTGTTTCCTATCTGCCAACCAATTTTCTATCCATGTCAGTACTCAACCCCCAATACCATGTGGCCTAACTTTGCCCAACAATCTCCTATGTGGGACCTTATCAAATGCGTTCTGAAAGTCCAGGTACACTACATCCACTGGCTCTCCCTTGTCCATTTTCCTAGTTACATCCTCACAAAATTCCAGAAGATGTCAAGCATGATTTCCCCTTCATAAATTCATGCTGACTTGGACCGATCCTGTTACTGCTATCCGAATGTGCTGCTATATCATCTTTTATGATTGACTCCAGCATCTTTCTCACCACCGGTCAGGCTAACTGCTCTATAATTCCCTGTTTTCTCTCTCCTGCCTTTCTTTAAAGGTGGGATAACATTAGCTATCCTCCAATCCACAGGAACTGATCCTGAATCTATAGAACATTGGAAAATTATCACCAATGCGTCCACAATTTTTAGCCATTTCCTTAAGTACCCTGGGATGCAGACCATCAGGCCCTGGGGATTTATCAGCCCCTTCACTCCCATCAGTCTTGCCAACACCATTCCCTGCCTAATATGTTTAAGAAGGAACCGCAGATGCTGGAAAATCGAACGTAGAAAAGTGCTGGAGAAACTCAGCGGGTGCAGCAGCATCTATGGAGCATAGGAAATAGGCAGACGGATTTAGGGTGGGTGGGGGGGGGGGGATGAGGAGAAGAAAGGAGAAAGGAAGAGGAGGAGCCCGAGGGCTCAGGGAGAGCTGAGAAGGGGAGGAGACAGCAAGGGCTACTGGAAATTGGAGAAGTCAATGTTTATGCCACTAGGGTGCAAACTGCCCAAGTGGAATATTAGGTGCTGCTCCTCCAATTTCCGGTGGTGCTCACTCTGGCCATGGAGGAGGCCCAGGACAGAAAGGTCGGATTTGGAATGGGAGGGGGAGTTGAAGTGCTGAGCCACAGGGAGATCAGGTTGGTTAATGCGGACCGAGCGGAGATGTTCGGCGAAACGATCGCCAAGCCTACGCTTGGTCTCACCGATGTAGATCAGCTAGAGCAGCAGATGCAATAGATGAGGTTGGAGGAGATGCAGATGAACCTCTGTCACACCTGGAACGCCTGCTTGGGTCCTTGAATGTTCATTATTGGCGAAAACAACACTCGAACTACATGTGTACTTGGTCAGGAATAAACGATCTAAGCTCTTGACGTCATGAAGAGCACTAGCTACTGAACATACTGAAAAGCCCACGAACGAACCCCTGTCACGTGACCGACCCAACCAATGATAAGGGTTCTGAATACACAGTTTAACCACTAGGTGCCGCTTCAATAGATACATAAAGCTGGATTAACTAAGCGGGACAGGCAGCATCTCTGGAGAGAAGGAATGGCCGATGTTTTGGGTTATCGTAACATCACCCATTCCTTCTCTCCAGAGATGCTGCCTGTCCCACTGAGTTATCCCAGCTTTTTTTGTCTATCTTCGGTTTAAACCAACATTTGCAGTTCCTTCTTACACATGTTCAATAGCATGACTTTTTTAATACTGTCATTTCCTGTTGTCCCTTAGTACCAATGGTGAACAAAATCTTATCAATCTCAAATGTGAATTAAAAAATGATTTGACATCAGTTGCCCATTGTGGAAGATAGTTCCAAAATTTGACCACTGTCTTTTTAGAAATATTTCCCAATATCATCCCTGAAATGCTTGCCTCTGATTTACAAACAATGCTCCCTTGTCCTCTATTTTCCAGCCTCATCTATTTCTCTTGATGTCTCCTTAACGTGGATAGTTGCACACATCTTTGGAATTCATCTGTTGTGTGTCCATTTGCTTAATCTATTAATTAGGAGGTCAAAAGCAAGGTAGTGTGCCTTAATGACTACCGCCCAGTAGCTCTGACATCTACATTATGAAGTGTCTCGGGAGGTTGGTAATAGTGCACATTAAATCCAGCCTTGATCCACTGCAATTCACCTACTGCTGCAACAGGTCCATGGCAGCTGCCATCTGCCCGGCCTTTCACTCATTCACTTGTCCTGGACCATCCATATCGAAGCTAAGGCGAAGAAAACACAAACACTACTTCCTTAGAAGGTTAAGAAATTCGGCATGTTCCCAACAACTCTCACCTACCTCTACAGATGTAGAAAGCATTTTATCATGATGCATTACCGCATGGTTTGCCAACACTCTATCCAAGACCGAAAGAAATTGCAGAGAATTGTAGATGCAGCCCAGATCATCACTCAAACCAACCTCTGTTCCATTGACTCCCTTTACACCTCACACTACCTCGGCAAGGCCACCAGCATAATCAAGGATAAGTCTCACCCTGGTCATTCCCTTTTCTCTCCTCTCACATCAGGCAAGAGGGATAGAAGAGTGAACACACATACCTCCAGATTCAGGGATAGATTCTTCCTAGCTGCTATCAGGCAACTGAGCCATTCTATCAACTGGAGAGCAGTCCCAATCTTTAATTGGACTTTACTGAACTTTATCTTGCACTAAACATTATTCCCTTTATCATGTGTCTGTACACTGGATTGTCGATTGTAATCATGTATTGTCTTTCCGCTGATTGATTAGCACACAACAAAAGCTTTTCACTGTACCTCAGTACACATGACAATAAACGTAACTAAAATGCAGGCAAATGGGACCAGCTTAGGTAGGCAACTTGGTGGGCAATGAGGAGTTGGGTGGAACAGCTGGTTTCTGTGCTAATGTAATGCTATGACCATGAAGTATGGTGACATTTAATAATTTTGTTAACATTTTACTATATATGACAAATTTTTACAACATAATTTTACTCTATATGACAAATATATTACACATAATTTTAACGTCCGGAAATGAATCATTGCCTTTTTACCATAGAACCATATAAGCATATAACAATTACATCACGGAAACAGGCCATCTCGGCCCTTCTAGTCCATGCCGAACACTTATTTTCCCCTAGTCCCATCTACCTGCACTCAGACCGTAACCCTCCATTTCTTTCCCATCCATATACCTATCCAATTTATTTTTAAATGATAAAATCGAACCTGCCTCCACCACTTCCACTGGAAGCTCATTCCACACAGCCACCACTCTCTGAGTAAAGAAGTTCCCCCTCATGTTACCCCTAAACTTTTGTCCCTTAATTCTCAAATCATGTCCTCTTGTTTGAATCTTCCCTACTCTCAATGGAAAAAGCTTATCCACGTCAACTTTGTCTATCCCTCTCATCATTTTAAAGACCTCTAAATTTTAAAGCCTTGCAACTATGTTTGGAGTATCCCCTGCTGTATTTGTATCACTTTCATAATTTTTTGCTGTGCATTTATTTTGCATATAGATTAGCCATTTACAACTGTAAAGATGCCGATATTGAAGATACCCATTGTGCACAGATTTGGGATAGTTTCCCAAAATGATCACATAATACTTGAAGCTACACTTGCAAAAAAGTCAGCAGAAGCCTTGAAAGACTGCTATTCAACAAACGCTGCTAAAAAGTTAAGTGCCACTTTAATGCTTATGTTGTCATGTCACAAATGATTGTCAAATATATTATCATTCAGTACCAAGACGTGTTATTTATATATTATTGCTTTGTTTTTTGTGATGCATCCTTATGATTGTACTTTTTTAACGGAATATAATGCAAAGCATTTCTATGGTGTTTCTTGAATTTATAATGGAGTGTGTACAATTACATTTTATGCACTGAAGGATCCCTTTGTGCAATAGTACTTACTAGATTTTACGCAGTAATGAATTTCTATAGACAGGAGGAGCTGGTGTTGTGTTCTATTGTGGAGAATTTAAACTGGCTTATTTGTGAAATTGGATCAGGAGGATAGAAGCGAGATAAAATAAGCTAAAAATAGATAATAACATTTCAGATGAAGGGATATCGAGGAAGGCAATGTTGCAGGATAACTATAGGGGTTATGATTACTGGAGTGCATTGTGTACAGCAATTTGTGTTTTACTCATGACTCCAATTGCTCTTGGCTGGTTGTAAAGCTGTGTCCACCCCTCTCTGCAGTCTCTTATGTTTCTGTGTATTGGAATTTCCTCCCCTCCCTTCCTGGAGGGGCTCAAGGTCAAAGTGCATGTGTGGAGACAGAAACAGAGTTAAGCCCCTGTCACATGGCGACTTTTTTTGGCGACAGCCGAAAGATAGGCTGTCACCTCATGGTCGCGGTTTGACGCCTGTGTTGTCGTGACAGGTCTCCGCAACTGTCGTCACTTTATTCTTGTCGCCGCTGGATTTTGAAATGTTCAAAACCTTGCAGCAACAGTGGGCTTGACGTTGCCTGATGTTGCCTGTCATCTCCTGTCGTAGGTTGTCGTAGATTGTTGCCAGGATGACGCCAGGTGACATACGATGTCGCAAGGTCATGACCTCGGCGAATTCCTTTTGCGACAACCTGCGTCAATCATACGTCATCATACGTCATCATACGTCAACCGGCGACAGTGCCTGCATCAAGATACGGATCAAAATGACGTTACTTGTCTTCTGTTGTCACAGACAGTGTCTTAGCTTGTCGTATCTTGCCGTATCGTGTCGCGGGTGGACGTATGTTGACCTCGGTAGTCGTTGTTTGACGTCTGTGCGGTCGCATGATGTCGTAGGTTGTCGTATGTTCTTGCTGTTGTGGTCGTCCCAGGTCCCGAAAAATTGTGACGACGGATTATGTAAATTGTCGCAGCTTGTCGTCATCTGTGTCAAGCTTGTTGTACAACTTGACGGTTTTTCGGCGGCTTGATACGTCGGTCAATGACGCCGGAGTCGCTGAAAAAAAATCGCAAAGTGGGACAAGCCTTTTAATGTTTCAGCCTAGTGATTGGACATTTCTGAAAAGTCTTGTTGAGCATCTTTAACTAAAAAATAACTATATCAAAAACAACTGCTTTTAATTATTAACAATTGCTTTTAATATTACTGTTTACAATATACTATTGTTCATATTGTTTTTCAGACCCCTCTTTGAAGTCACAGAACAATTTGTGCAGAAGTTTAAGTGTGCAGAAGAAAAAAATGAGAAGGAACGAATGATTGATATGGCTAAAAAAATGCTCACCAGAAATAAGGTGAATAACGGCATGAAATAATACAAATTCCATCGTTAGATGAAATAGCAATTTTTGGCATATTCATTATATAAAATACTATCATAGATAGATGGGAGGGGTAGCCCCTAATTTTATGAGTTGCTCAGTTTCTCCAATTTGTTACATTTGAAATTACATTTCATATTTGAAAATAATAAAATTGCAGATGCAGAGAATAGAGTGTAATGAGTCAGGGAATCATACAGCATGGAAACAGGCCATTCAACCCAAATCATCCATGCTGACCCAAATGTCCCATGTAAGCTAGTCCCATTTGGTCGCATTTGGTCTATATCTCTCCAAATCTTTCCCATACATGTACCTGTCCAAGAGTTTGTTAAATGTTGTTACAGTACCTGCCTCAACTACCTTCTCTGGCAGCTCAGTCCATATACACATCACCCTCTGAGTGAAAAATTTTCCTCTAAGGTTTGTGTTAAATGTTGCGCCCTCACCTTAAACCTATGTCCTCTGGCTCTGATAGCTTTGATTCCCCTACCTATGGTTAAAAAAAAACTCTGTGCATTTACCCTATCTGTTCTCCTCATGATCTTATACACCTCTATAACCATCCTTCATCCTCCTGAGCCCCAAGGAACAAATTCCTAGCTTGCCCAACCTCCCGTGATAGCTCAGCCCCTCGTCCTGGCAACATTCTTACAAATCTTCTCTGCAACAAGTAAGAATTTCATTGTTCTGCTCCCAGTATATATGACAATTAAACACTCTTAACACTTGGTTCTTAATAGTATTAAGTGAGTGCACTTTAACCAAAGTCTGCAGAGAAAGGAAAGTTTAGGACAATTTGGAGTACTAATGTAGGGACATGAAATGACAAACTACAGCACAAAAGGATGAACTCAGGCAATAGCTTCTGCAGAGATCGACACAAAATGTTGGAGTAACTCAGCAGATCAGGCAGTATCTCTGGAAAAAATGGATAGGTGATGTTTCGTGTCAGGACCTTTCATCTGAATAGGTCCACACATTAATTAATATAATGTGATTAAATAATATAATTCACACAGAGAGTGGTGAATCTCTGGAATTCTCTGCCACAGAAGGTAGTTGAGGCCAGTTCATTGGCTATATATAAGAGGGAGTTAGATGTGGCCCTTGTGGCTAAAGGGATCAGGGGGTATGGAGAGAAGGCAGGTACAGGATACTGAGTTGGATGATCAACCATGATCATATTGAATGGCGGTGCAGGCTCGAAGGGCCGAATGGCCTACTCCTGCACCTATTTTCTATGTTTCTATGTTTCTATAATCACAATCTAAGCTTTGCCATATTTTACTGTAATGCAGTACTTTTAGTGACAAGGTATAGTGTTGGTAAATGCTGAATTCTACAAACAAAATAATGATGTTAATTATGTTAATTGATGTTCTTCACTCCTTAGCGCAAAGTTGGCCTGAGTACACTTGGTTCAGGGGATCACGTAAATCTACCAGTAGCTTGGGCAGAGCTAGCTTTGCTGGTTCAATGTAAAGGGAAAATTCAAGAAGGTAAGTTTTATGTCAACTTCAAGGAAGAATTGTGATAATTACTCTTAACTAATCCATAAAACAAATTGTTGAATACTACAGGTGCAATGCATGACAGTCATTCCGTTGATTAAACTTAAAATTTGATTTGTTGACATGCCAAGAAATGGATAGAGCTAAGTGCAGTGAGCAAAGGGGGAAGATATAGTACAGAGATATAGTACATATGCCTTGCCTGGGTCGCCGCGTGGAGCGACGCGCTGGAGCTCTGGTGAGCTGGACCGCCGAGAGCAACACCTCCGGGCTGCGGGTCTGCGGAGCGGAGAGGCGGCGCCGACTTTAACATCGGGAGCCTGGGAGCTCCAAACCGGCGCGGCCTTGTCGGCTTCGGAAGCCGCGGTCTCCAGCTAGAAAGCGGCCGTTCCAGGTGGCCCAGCCGCCGAGAGGACTCTCCCGACGCCGGGGCAAGACCACCCGGTGAGAACGGCCAGGAACATCGGGCCTCCGTAGAGGCAATTGCGGTGGCCTCAATAGGCCTGACTTTGGGGTGAACTTGGGGTGGGGACTGGACATTGTGCCTTCCCCCTTCCCCCACAGTGGTATCCATTGTGGGGGGATGATTTTTTTGTCTAATGTAATCCTGTAAGTCTGTGTCCAAGATGGCTGCCGTGAAGGGAGAGTGAACGCTGGCGCGCTTTGGCTGCCGCTGCTCTCTCTTCACACTGTGTTTTTGATTTTCTGTTTTTGGACTGAATTCTGTTTTTAATTTGTGTCTCTGTGATGTCTTTATTACTTATTTTATTCTGATTATATGTTTTTATTTCTATGAATCTATGTAAGGTGTCCTTGAGATGTCTGAAAGGCGCCCATTAAATAAAATTTATTATTATTATTAGAGTGCAGAATATACAGTAGTTCACAACATTGTGGCCCCCGCAGTTCCATAGACAATGCCCAATGCCCTCAATGTGGTAGACGTGAATCCAACAGCACCCAAGCTTATTGAAGGACCATTCAGAAGTCTGATAACAGGGGGAAGAAGGTGTTACTGAGTCAGGTGGTGCGTGTTTTCAAGCTTCTGCACATTCTGGCGGATGGGAGCAGGTAGAAGAAGGAATGATCGGGGTGGAACAAGTCTTTGATTATGTTGGCTGTTTGTCCGAGGTAGGGTGATGTGTGGGTGGAGTCATTGGTGGGAAGTATGATCTGTATGATGGACTGGGATAAATCTACATTTCTCTGGAATTTCTTGAGGTCTTGGGCAGAGCTGTTCTCAAAGCAAGACGCTGTAATCCAACAGTATACTTTCTATGGTGTAGGTGTAGAAGTTTGTAAGTCACTGAAATCATGCCAAATTTCCTGTTTCCTCAGGAACTAGTGACATTGGTGTGCATTTTTGGCTTTTGCATCAAATACAATACAATACAATACAATACAATATTTATTGTCATTTGAGCCTCAGTGAGACTCAAACGAAATTCCGTTTCCACAGCCATACAAACAAAGACAATTTCCTACAGACATACACACAATTTAATTCACACAAACATCCATCACAGTGAACCCACTGTGATGGAAGGCAAAGTATTTTCTCTCTCCTGTTCTCCATTTCTCTCCCGATGTCCAAGCCCCAGGCGGGCGATGATAAGTCCCACGGCCATTTTAGGCCGCGCCGGGCGATTTACGGCCCCGCTCCCGGTCTAAAAGTCACAATGTTGGAGCCCCCGGCGGGCGCTGTAATGTCCCACGGCCATGAAGCTGCGCCGGGCGATGTACGGCCCCGCTCCGGGTCGTTCCAATCCCGCGACACGGGCTGGAGAAGTCGCGTTGCGGGAGCTCCGGGAAGCGGTCTCTCCACCCGGACTCGCGAGCTCCCGATGTCCCAGTCCACCGGACCTGCGGCTGCGCTGTTGGAGCCTCCGAGCCCCAGGAGTCGAGTCGCAGCAGCGATTCACCACCGCTCCCCACGCTCCGAGGCCAGATGGTGAGTAGTCCGCAGCTCCGCAGTCTCCCGAGCCCCCGGGTCGTTCAGGTGGAGGCCGCTCCACGGTGCTAGGCCCCAACGACAACGGAGACCCGACAGGGAAAAGGTCGGGTCTCCCGGACAGGGAAGAGATTTTAAACAGCCCCCCACATATACACATTTAAAACCAGTATTAAAAAACACCAACACTATATTTAACTAGACAAAAAAAAAAAAAAAAGACAGACCAATACTGTGCGAATTGGTTGGTTACGACAGATCATTGGTAGTATAACACCCAGGAACTTGAAGCTCTCAACCATTAAACTGAAGCTCTCAACCATAGTGCTTAGCATGCATTTCCAAGCAAGAGAACGCCAATGAAATGTGCAATAAAAGAGGTTGTTGAATTAATATAGCACACTCTGCTGACACCTGCTACAAACGTCTGCCCTCTCCATTGCTACTGTGCCAGGAACCTGGTATGAATGCATTGCTGGTACTCCCACAGCAATAAATCGCCTACGGCTCAGCGATGGTGCATTGGACTGGCAATTTGATTGTAGCTTTACTTCCACTGCAGTGAGATGTGGGGCTTGGGACTGTTGGCTGGCTGCTATGGTGTTTGGGGGCCAATGCCTGGCAACAAAACATCCTGGACCCTATGATCTCCCTTGGCTGCTTCTCTGCCTCCATGTATTTGCCTGCAAATTCTCCTCTGCCCAGAGATTTCTCTATCATTCTACCCGTGCTTCAGTTCCCAGGAAAGCATCGCACTCATCGTGCCAGCAGGGTGCAGCCTCGAGTCCCAGATTACAACACTAAACAGCCACACCACACGCCCCAAGCTGTTCCAACACCAGCTTTCAAGTGCAGTCTCTCTTCACTGAGCTATGTATGATTTAGTGCTTCAAGAGTATCACTAAAGTGTCTAGTTCCCCATAGAGCAGCACCCAGCAGTGATAAGAGCGGTGATTTTCACCATGTTTATGACATCTTGATTCCTGACAAAGAATCTATGTATTCTTCTATGTTCCTAGTGTGCAGCCCAAGCAAATGTTCATTTTGAAATGTAAACTGCATGCCTGTGAGTGTTTGGAATGGAATACCAAATGTGCTTTAACAAATGTGGTTTGAAACATGGTGTTAAATGGAGTACATCTTTCAAAACTTCTTCCATCCACATCAATCTATTTGTCAAACAAATAGAAATAGCTTTGAGACATCAAGTAAATCTACCTAGGGCAGGGAAAGATGGTCATCATAATTGTGGGGAAAGAATGACAGAATGGCTTCAAACATTTAATAATACAGAAAAATAAAATCATAGTGCCATACATTAATGTGTTTAATAGGAGAATGGATTGAAGTGATTTTTCTGCTAATTTGAGCCACTTAAGGACAATATTTCCTTATTTCCTTTCAAAATATTTATTATATAATTTGCTCAGATCGGTCAGGACCCACATAAATAATGACGAGGTTTAAAGTCCTGAGGCCTCAAGATGTAGTGTAGTGATTAGCTGTGTCAGTTACATTCATTAAGACATTGATGGTACGTGGCCTAACTGAGATGCAATGAGACCTGGGTGACTGTGTACATCATTCACTGAAAAAAAGCAGGCAGTGAAGAAAGCAAATGGCATGTTGGCCTTCATAGCAAGAGGATTTAAGTATAAGAGCAAGGATGTAGATGTACAAGGTCCTGGTGAGACCACACCTGGAATATTGGGTGCAGTTTTGGTCTCCTAATTTGAGGAAGGACATTCTTGCTATTGAGGGAGTGCAACGTAGGTTCACCAGGTTAATTCCCAGGATGACGGGACTGACATTTGATGAAAGAATGGGTCGATTGGGCTTATATTTGCTGGAATTTAGGATGAGAGGGGATCTTATAAAAACATATAAAATTCTTAATGGATTGGACAGGCTAGATGCAGGAAATATGTTCCCGATGTTGGAGGAGTCCAGAACCAGGGGTCAGTTTAAGACTAAGTGGTAGGCTATTTAGGACTGAAATGAGGTCAAACTTTTACATCCAGAGAGTTGTGAATCTGTGGAATTCTCTGCCACAGAAGGCAAAGGAGGCAATTCACTGGATGTAGTCAAGAGAGAGTTAGATATAGCTCTTAGGGCTAACAGAATCAAGCGATATGGGGAGAAAGCAGGAAAGGGGTACTGATTTTACTTCGGAGTCACGTGAGTGACTACGTGAAGAACCCGCTCAGCGCGCATGCGCGGCATTAACGCCAGCAGTGCAACAGCGGCTGTAATGGGAGTTAGGCGCTCCCGCTACAGAATGAAACGGACCGTCAGGTGAGTACCCTGAGGTCGGGTTTCTATTACAGGGGAGCCTTTTTCTGCTTGTGTTTTACAGGCAGAGAAAAAGGCTCTGGAATAAAACTGTCTCCCGTTCAAGGAGGAACGTTTTTCCGTCGGGGAGGGGGGCAGCAACAGGCGGTAGGAGCATTTACCCGGTGTTCCGCTATTCCCCGACACCGTGCCGAGCCCAGCCCGCTAGTACCTGAGCAGCGGGCTGGATGCATAGCCACCCAAAGAGGCATCCGGCAGGTGTTCCCAATTTCGGACGGGACGTCTCTCCACCCGCACGGGGGGAGAGAGAGCCGCCTGAGCCGCTGGAGCGGCTCTCGGAGCAGGTGCCTGTGAGACGCGCTGCTTGAGGGGCGCTCTCGCTTCTACAAGGCACAAAAGCTCTAGAAGAACCTGTCCCCCGCTCGACTCCAACGGAGGAGCGTTCCATTGCAGGGGGGGCAGTAACAGGCGGTAGGAACAATTACCGGGCGCTCCGCTATCCCCATCACCGCGCCGAAACCAGTCCCGCTAGTGCCTGAGCTGCGGGCTGGATGTTTAGCCATCCGAAGAGGCATCCGGCCGGTGGCTTCCGACTTGTCGGAGGGGACGTCTCTCCACCCGCATGGGAGAGAGACAGCCGCCTGAGCCGCTGGAGCGGCTCCTGGAGCAGGAGCTCCTGCGAGACATGCTATGTGAGGGGCAGTCTCGCTGGAGGGTTCAGGCATACCCTCCACAGTGCCTAGGCACTGCCCATCGCTTCCTCCTTAGTGTGGTTAGCTTTGGGGTGACCAGTGGCTGGGCTGGTCATGAAGAGGGGTCACTGGCTGAACAACATCGGGAGTATGCTTGAGGTACAGGATCAGGAAGAGCTGCTGGGTGTGGCCGCTATGTGGCTCCACCACTAGCGAGATGGCTTTTCAGTCTCAACTGATGGCCAGCTTACTACCTGTTCTTTTCAAAAATCTCCAAGACAGGTAGTCATGAGGCGTTGGATTTCATCACGCTTCCCCTAAATTGCATTTACTCAAAGTGGCCACCATTATTAAAAAAGCCAAAATATCAAAAAATGAATTTGATATCCCTGACGTCGGCTATCATTTTCGCATGCTCTTTCCAGAGGGTCACGGTAGTATGGCAAAACACCTGACCTACTGTTCGCAGTGCTCCTCAACTTCTCAGGAAGTTACAAAACCTGCCCTCAAAGAACGCTGACCTCACAACCACAGATCCTGCTGTCTGGCTGGACGAAGTGTCCAAAATATCGGCACAAGAGGGCAGGGTCTGGAATGAGCACCACACGTAAACCAGTCAGCAGTACCTCTAACGCGTCCACCAGGAGGGTCCACCTCATGGTACTGGTGAAAGCTCGGGGCCTGCATGTCAATCCCGTAAGCCTTTCAGGCCAAGGCCCAGAGCAGGCCCCATGGAAAATGCGCCACCCCCCAACACCACCACCACGTCAGACAACGTGCAAGACTCGTTGGACCGGCAGGAAACAGAAGAATACCCATAACCATGGAGGTAGGTGGGTGGTTCCTACCAACGTATAGAAATAGGGGCTTAATACTAACAGGGGGGAGATTACACCTGTTTTAAGAAGCACGGGAGTCTATCACAAGTGATCAGTATATACTCAATGGCTTTAGTGGATACAAAATACAATTCATACTAGAAAAATTGCCACCAGTTCAACATTTACCCCAGAGGGTATTTTCCCTCTCAGTTAAAGAAACGAGAGGGACAAGCTGTACTGGTGAGATTAATTACAAAGGGTATCATGGGAAACATGAACCCTTGGAATTCGTATCAAATATTCGTCACTAAACCCAAAAAGATGGTGGATGTCGCATCATCATTGACTTAACTTCACTAAATATGGTTGTTAAGTACAGGTGCACAACCTTTTATCCGAAAGCCTTGGGACCAGACACTTTTCGTAATTCAGAATTTGTCGGTCTTCGGAATGGAAATTTTTTAGCGTAGATTTTAATGGCTCGCTCAGTGGTAGAGTGCTCGGCTCATATCCGCAAGGTCGCGAGTTTGCGCCTTGATCCTGGCAGTTACTCGATCGCGAGTTTGAGTCTTCAATGTCGTTTTTTCTTGCAGAATAAATGTTTGTATGAAATGCAGTGTAGGAGAGGTGTACTGACTGTGTGGGCAGAACTTTGGAAGTGATTGCCCACCAGTCTAAAAAGCCGCTGTGTCTCCCTGTCCCTGGGATAGCAGGGGGCGATCAAACAGCACAATACCCCCCTCCCCCTCCAACTCCAGAGGAATCCGCTCCCCGATGGGCCGCTACGGCGACAAGTGGCAGTTTGCCCACAGCCCGAGCTGCGCCCCCTCATCCGCCACCCCAAGAACAAGACGTACCTTGCACACCATCAGCTTCTGCCCCTACGTGTTCCTCTGGAGTTGGAGCGGGGCTGGGCTGGAGTTGCTGCTGGCTGTGGGTCTCTGGGAACTCCGTGCTTGCAGTGGGCCTGGGGGTCGGAGGGCGGCGGTGGGAGCTGTGGAGCCTGTGGACCTACGGACCTACCTCCGTGGAGCTAGCCAGCTTCGGAGCGTGGAGAGCTGCGGGGGCGAGCTGCTGCGACCCGACTCCGGTGGATGGTGACACCGGGAGCTCGCGGGTCCCCGGTGGGAGACTGCTTTGCGGGGCACCGGCAGCGGCGACTTCTCCCGCCCGAATTACGGGGTTGAGAATGACCTGGAGGGGGGCCTTACAACGCCCGGCGCGGTTGTAAATTGCCGCGGACGTGCTAGCGCCCGCCGGGGGCTTTGATCGTGAGTCTACCGTGGGAACTTTTTAACTCAGCGGGCAGGCAGCAGCATATTGTCAATTATTAAACCTCCCGCGCAATATACCCTCACCTTCTCTTTTATGAATGGGGATTTAGTTCCCCTTTCTTCGAGGACCGACCGGAGGTTCCGCTGTCACCTCTGCGGGCCGCCCTCGGTGAACGTTTTCAAGGACCTTTCTTCAAGGACCGAAAAAATGGCCGCTATTCGGAGGTTTTCGTTATTTGGATCTTCGGATAAAAGGTTGTGCACCTGTATATACATTACAAAATGGAAACGGTTGTTACTGCCAAACAACTAATTTCCAAAGGATACTTCATGGCAAGCATTGATCTTAAAGATGTTTACTATTTTAGTACCATTCACAAGGATCATCGCAGATACCTGAAATTTACCTGGATGGGGCAGCTATGGCAATTTAAAGCGTTACCCAATGGGAAAATAGGCAAGACCATGGAATTGACTATGTTAGCTGTATCAGCTACCAAACAGTTATTCGAAACCCTGGGATTGTCTTACATCCAGATAAATCTAAGTTGAAGCCATCCACAATCATGGACTACTTGGGCTTCACAATTAATTCAGTCTACGTGACTGTAACTTTGCCAAGAGACTAAACAGTTGAATTGGCACAATCATGCAACAATTTAATGGTCCACGTACTCCCAACTATTCGACAAGTAACAGAGTAATTGGGAATATGGTAGCAGCATTTCCGGCTACACAATTCAGACCTTTGCACTGTCAAAACTTACAAAGAGCAAAGGTACAGGCACCAAAACGACATACAGGTCATTATGATCGTGTCATGAAGTCACCCACTGAAGCAATATCATAACTACAGTGGTGGGCAAAAAATGTTTGGCATAATTTCAACCTATTATCATCACTAATAAGTAGTAGATGGACTAACCCAGAATCATCGTTACCACTTACACTGGGCATTAATTATCTACAGATGTTGGGTGACTTTTATGGTTTAAAAGCATATGCACAAATATGCATCACTTGCATGTACGGTTACAAATAGATAATACTACGGTGGTAGCCTACATTAACCATATGGGCGGCATAAAATCGGTATCATGCGACAAGTTGGTCAACACAATTTAGCAATGATGTGTCGAAAGACATATTTGGCTATCAGTAACTTACCTGCCAGGTAAGCTAAATACAGTGGCAGACACCAGGTCACGTAAATTTAATGACAATGGATGTTAAACCCCAAATAATTTGCAAAAGTTATCATGCAATATGGCACGCCAGATATCGATTTATTTGCATCAAGGCTAAATCACCAGGTACCTATGTATGTCGCTTGGGAACCAGACCCTGAGGCAGCAGCGGTAGATGCGTTCGCGCTGGATTGGGGAAATTCTTCTTCTATGCATTTCCTCCCTTCTGCCTCATCAGTTGGGGACTACGCACAATACAAATGGACTCTGCTTCAGGTATTTTGATAGTACCCGACTGGCCTACACAGCCATGGTTCCCAAAACTCCATGACATGGTTGTTGAAACTCCGATGGTATCCCCAGTGACCCAGAGTTATTAACACCCAGTGTCGGGCACAAGCCACCCGTGCCATGAAAATCAAACTCCTGGGTTGCAGATCCTGCACAAACCACTTCTGGGACTGGGATTATCAGAACAAACCATCGACACCATGTCAGCATCCCTTCGAACATCCACTAAAAAACAGCACTTGTCCAGCATCAAGAAATGGGAGAAGTACTGCTTGGATAAAGGGACCACCTACTCAACCGCTACAGTTACCAACGATGAAGGACTCAGTTACAGAGCCATCAACACGGCTAGAAGTGCCATGCCTGTCTATTTAAAACCAGCTCCAGGACAACAGGCCATGGGGTCCCACCCGCTGGTGGTCAAACTAATGAACGGTATTTACAACTCTAACCCCCTAGACCAAGGTACACCCATACATGGGATGTCAGTGTGGTCCTGACATACCTCAGGGGATGGCCACCAGCCAGACCCCTTAACCTGGAACAATCTATGCTCAAAACACTCATGTTGATGGCACTTGTATCTGCACAGAGGGTCCAGTCACTACACCTATTGCGACTGGACAACATGATCACAGCTCCAGACCAGATCTGTCGTTATCCAGCGAATGATCAAACAGAGCAGACCAGGAACACCTAATCCAGTCGTGGAATACCGGGTTTACCCACCAGAACCACGGTTATGTGCCATGACCCACCTACTATCCTACATAGACACAACCAAAATATTCGAGGGAGATGAAATGCCTTGTGGGTCAGTCATAAAAAACCTTATGGTTGGGTGACGAGCCAAACCATTGCGAGATGGCTCAAGCAGGTGCTAAAAACTGCTGGGATAAACACTAACATGTACAAATTTTATTCCACCAGGGCAGCATCCACGTCGACGGCTAAAAGAATGGACATGCCTATAGACCACATCCTGGCTACAGCAGGATGTTGGGGGGAAAGACCGTTCAGAAATTTTATAATAAGCCGTTGGCAAAACCTGTTTTATTTGCAGTAAAGATTTACGGACTGCAAATATTTAATTTAAGCCCAGGGGAGCAATTTAATTTCTTTGTTGTTATTGTTAAAAAATACCATTGTGTTTTTCTACAAACAGATTCATTGGTTGATTACGATAACACTTCCTCCCTCAAGAACTTCGGCAGTGAGTGAAATAAAACTGTTACACGGTTTGAAATCACAGAGCTTTGAAGTCTTCACGTAGTCACTCACGTGACTCCGAAGTAAAATAGTAAGATTAAACGAGAACTTACCAGTTTGAAGTTTGATCTGTATTTTATGAGGAGTTACGATGAGGGATTACGTGCCCTCCGCTCCCACTCTCATAATATGGGTCAAACTGATAACTGATGTCTCCTTTTCTTTACTATGTTTACTTCAATAACTGTGTCTATCTGTGATTCCACACCGCTGCTTGGAAGTATGCCGCGCATGCGCGCTGAGCGGGTTCTTCACGTAATCCCTCATCGTAACTCCTCATAAAATACAGATCAAACTTCAAACTGGTAAGTTCTCGTTTAATCTTACTATTTTGCATGATCAACCATGATTTATTGAATGGCAGTGCTGGCTGAAAGGGCCGAATTACCTACTCCTGCACCTATTTTCTATGTTTCTATGTCTCTTGTGTAATCCGCTCTCATGAAGGAATAGTCGATTAACACTTAAGGTCTTCCTGATCATTGTAAAGCCTTGACTGACTATTGGCTAAAATAGGTGCAAAAAATCTAGAAACATACAATTGCCCTGAATTTTTGGACTTGTAAATTTCATTCATGGGGTTCCAGTCATAAAATAGATGGACAAAAAAATCTGGACAAATGTTTTAGTTTCCATATCGACCACAGCATCTATTTTGAATTTAATATCTTTGATTATGATCAAATCTAATATTTAATAAAATAGATATTTTGCTAAAGATAATATGTTTAATGAAAAAGTAACGAAAACAGTTAGATTAATCTTTGCTGATTGAACTCTATCTGATTTGGTACTAATAGAGTTATTTTATTTCTCAAGAGGCTTTGGATATTCTCTTGATTTCTTTGGACCATGCACCATTGCATCCAGACCAAATTCCAGTTTTATTCTACCTTGCGGAATCAATCTTGTACTGGATTTGTACGGATGCAGTGAAGCAATCATATCTCTACACCTGTGAAGTCAAGATAACAAAGGTACTTTGTTAAGTTAAATATCACCTAGTCTTTAAACACATAAGCATAACAAGATGGGAAGACACTTTGATGCCACAAAATAGATTGATGTTTGTGAGCTATAAATTATAATGAAAAAATGTTGAAGCTTTTGGTGCTTTTCAAGGGTCCACACGTCCTTCCAGATAAATTAAAAATGGAAAATACTGGAAACACACTGAGCAGGTCAGGTAGAAAGGGAAACAGATGACTTTTTGGGTCTGAGGTCCTTCGTCAGGATTTCATCAGTCACTACCTGTATTTCCACAGGGAATGCCTGAACCTGCTGACTGTCTCTGGCATTTTCTCTATATTGTGTCAGATTTTCAACATCAGCATTTTGTTTTAGTTTTGAACCAGTAATTTGCCTGTAATACTTCCAATTCTGTAAATGTGGTAATCGTGATGTGGTTTGCACTACATTGGGAAAACCAAATGCAAATTGAACCACCACGTTACAGAGTATCACCGGGTCAGCCCACAAACAATATTATTTCAGATTTTATTTCAGATTTCCAGCATCTATGGTTATTGATTTTAATTTTCAGGTTTCAATAAAACATTTACAAAATAGAACTATAGTCAATTTAGATTTTACCTTGCAAATTCAAATCTTTATACCTAAACTATTTTTGACGTTAAAAGTACATGATATGGTTTATAATATTTAGAAATTACATTTGTTTTGTTCTTTCAATAGGTTGGATTTATCACATTTCTAAGATTGTTTATCTTTCACCTTGCTGGATTTATAAGACCTTTTGAACAATGTAAATGTCGTCTTCGTAATTACTTAAAAGGTATGCATGTGATTAAGAGAAAATAGTTTACTAAGCCCTTGTGGGCTCCTGTGTTATCTTGGCTGTGTGCTTAGGGTTGTCGTCCTGTTTGAAGGTGAACCTCTGCCCCAGTCTGAGGTCCACAACGTTCTGGAGCAGGTTTTCATCAAGGATCTCTCTGTACTTTGCTCCGTTCATCATTCCCTCTATCCTGACTAGTCTCCCAGTTCCTGCCGCTGAAAATCATCCCCACAGCATGATACTGCCACCACCATGCTTCACCGTAGGTATGGTATTGGCCAGGTGATGAGCGGTGCCTGGTTTCCTCCAGACATGATGCCTGGCATTCAGGCCAAAGAGTTCAATCTTGGTTTCATCAGACAAGAGCACCAGAGAAAACAACCCTTTTGGCAAACTCCAAGCGGGCTGTCATGTGCCCTTTACTGAGGAGTGGCTTCTGTCCGGTCACTCTACCATAAAGGCCTGATTGGTGGAGTGCCGCAGATATAGTTGTCCTTCCGGAAGGTTCTCCCATCTCCACAGAGGAACTCTGGAGCTTTATCAGAGTGACCATTGGGTTCTTGGTCACCTCCCTGAACAAGGCCCTTCTGCCCCGATTGCTCAGTTTAGCCGGGCGGCCAACTATGAAGAGTCCTGGTGGTTCCAAAGTTCCTTTGTCTTCATGGCTTGGTTTTTGCTCTGACATGTGTCAACTGTGGGACCTTATATAGACAGGTGTGTGCCTTTCCGAATCATGTCGAATCAATTTAATTTACCACTGATGGACTCCAATCAAGTTGTAGAAACATCTCGAGGATAATCAATGGAAACAGGATGAACCTCAGCTCAATGTTGAGTGTCATAGCAAATACTTATGTAAATGTGATATTTCAGTTATTTCTTTTTAATTACTTTGCAAAAATTTCTATACACTGGTTTTCATTCCTTCATTCTGGGGTATTGTGTGTAGATTAATGATAAAACTAAATGAATTTAATCCATTTTAAAATAAAGCTGTAACGTAACAAAATGTGGAAAAAGTGAAGGGGTCTGAATACTTGCTGAATGCACTGTAAGTTCCACGACCATGTGTACCAGTAATTTGATCATCTTTTGCATGAGGAATAAGACGTTAAT
The DNA here is from genome assembly GCF_010909765.2 of Amblyraja radiata. Taxonomy (NCBI): domain Eukaryota; kingdom Metazoa; phylum Chordata; class Chondrichthyes; order Rajiformes; family Rajidae; genus Amblyraja; species Amblyraja radiata. Next base: position 19,812,243 of record NC_045958.1, on the reverse strand, counting down.
ATCCGTTGAGTGGATTTTACACCCTACAATGGCATTTGTGTCATAAGCAGGTAGATTGCCAGATAAAAATCGGACAGTCACAGTTTTCATGTAATTCATAGCAGTACTGTTTATTGATATACAGGATTTCAGTTCACAGTAACATTTATTGTGTTAAAAAAGACAAAGTGCTGGAGTAACCCAGCGGGTCTATGGACAACATGGATAGGTGACATTTTTGGTCAGGACCCTTCTTCAGATTGATTGTGTGGGATGGGGAGGAAGAAAGAAGGAAGAGAGGTGAGTTTTCAAGGTGAAAGCCCAGCAGATAATAGGTGGATACAGGTGATGTGGGGGTGGGTTAGCAGATGGTTAGGCAAAGGCCAAAGATGAAAAGACAGAAGGTGTAAGACAAAAGGATTGAAGAGTTGCAACTTGCAAAGATGGAGAAAGGATAGTAGGTGGAGAGGTGAAATACATGCGAATCAAGGTGGGGCGTGGGGGAGGGGGGGCAGGTGGGGGGCAGAAAGGGGGAAAGAGAAGAGGGGTCAGGTTTTTATTGTTGATATAAAATTGGAGAATTCAATGTTCATACCATTGTGTTGTAAGCTACCCAAATGGAATATGGGGTGCTGTTCCTCCAGTTTGCGTTCACTCTGTAAATGAAGGAGGCCCAGGAGAGAAACATAGAAACATAGAAAATAGGTGCAGGAGTAGGCCATTCGGCCCTTCGAGCCTGCACCGCCATTCAATATGATCATGGCTGATCATCCAACTCAGTATCCTGTACCTGCCTTCTCTCCATACCCCCTGATCCCTTTAGCCACAAGGGCCACATCTAACTCCCTCTTAAATATAGCCAATGAACTGGCCTCAACTACCTTCTGTGGCAGAGAATTCCAGAGATTCACCACTCTCTGTGTGAAAAATGTTTTCCTCATCTCGGTCCTACAAGATTTCCCCCTTATCCTTAAACTGTGACCCCTTGTTCTGGACTTCCCCAACATCGGGAACAATCTTCCTGCATCTAGCCTGTCCAACCCCTTAAGAATTTTGTACGTTTCTATAAGATTCCCCCCTCAATCTTCTAAATTCTAGCGAGTACAAGCCGAGTTTATCCAGTCTTTCTTCATATGAAAGTCCTGACATCCCAGGAATCAGTCTGGCGAACCTTCAGTATGGGGACGGGAAGAGGAGCTAAAATGGTTAGCAACTGGGAAATCCAGTGGGCCTTGGCAGAGTGAGCTCAAGTGTTCAGCAAAACGGTCGCCAAGTCTAATTTCAGATAAACCACAACAACAAAAAAGATACATATGGAAACAGAAAGGTGGAGCTACATCTTTGGAGAGAGAGAAGATAAAAGAGGGCTATCTGAACTTATTAAATACATTATTAAGTCTCAAGGATTGTATCGTACCCAGATGAAATATTAGGCATTCAGAGCTATGCAAGAGAACAGAGGAACAATCAAAGTGGGAGTGGAATAGAAAAATGAGTTAACAGAATACTGGAAGCTCAGGACCCCTAGTGGACAGAGTGGAGATGTTCTGCAAGATGATTACCCAATCTGCGTTTGGTTTCTCCAGTATAGTGGAAACAACATTATGCTTTTGGCATTTCCTATCCTTGTTTTGGATTTCCTGTTTTTTGCTCCCTGATCACTTACACTGATTTTTGCCATTGAACACCACGCAGATAGAGGATGTAGAATACAAAAAGTACTTGGTTATTGACAAAATGGGCTGAGATCTGACGGACATTATTACAAAATTGGGTATATTCGAAAAGGTGAACAAAATAATAACATCAAAAGGTTAGGCTGGGTAGAATTCAAAAAAGCACAAATGTGAGAGATAATTTAAAAATAAATTAGGGACAGATGTAAAGGAAGTGGTGTTATAAGAAGGAAGGGGGATTTGGATGATGCTGTTAACAAGGAAGCAGCTGCAAATGGCTTGAGTGCAACGGAGACCCATAAAATAAAGAAGTCCATAGATGTAGTAACATCCATATGATATAACAACATTGACGAGTCGGTCATTAATTTAGCTAGTTTGTTGAAGAGATAAGGAAACAGGATTAACAAGTTCAGAGAGCAAGTGGAGTTGAAATGAAGAATGCTGACTGAGAGGAGGAAGAGAAATAATGTAGTAATGAGTTCAGGGCAGGATTTAAGGGCATTAGATAAGATGCATTTCCAAAGAGATGGGAGAGCTGGAACACTGATGAGTTTGTTGGAGGAAAAAAAACCTGAACAATGTGTCAGTGATGCTGCTGCAAACAAGATTTTCATTGTACTATACCTCGCCATATTTGTGCATAATGGCAATAAGCTCAGCCTGGCACTTCCTTGCTGTAACATTGAATCAAAGTCGGCCTTTAATCTTGATGACAGTAGACCAAAGAATATGTCCAGTTCTGAGCTTCTAAATTGTGCAAATATTAATCTTGTTCCATTAATCGGGGCGTCTTTTAATGAATGAGATTCCATTATGATCCCTTCTGGCGGTGAAGTTCATTTGTACTACCCAGTAGTAGATCTCTTAATATGATGGTGGATTATGCTCTTCACAAGGACTTCACAAACTACACAAACCAGACTGATTCCTTGGATGTCAGGACTTTCATATGAAGAAAGACTGGATAGACTCAGCTTGTACTCGCTATAATTTAGAAGATTGTGGGGGGATCTTATAGAAACTTACAAAATTCTTAAGGGGTTGTACAGGCTAGATGCAGGAAGATTGTTCCCGATGTTGGGGAAGTCCAGAACAAGGGGTCACAGTTTAAGGATAAGGGGGAAGTCTTTTAGGACCGAGATGAGGAAAACTTTTTTCACACAGAGAGTGGTGAATCTCTGGAATTCTCTCCCGCAGAAGGTAGTTGAGGCCAGTTCATTGGCTATATTTAAGAGGGAGTTAGATGTGGCCTTGTGGCTAAAGGGATCAGGGGGTATGGAGAGAAGGCAGGTACAGGATACTGAGTTGGATGATCAGCCATAATCATATTGAATGGCGGTGCAGGCTCGAAGGGCCGAATGGCCTACTCCTGCACCTATTTTCTATGTTTCTATGTTTACTCCTGCAATTACCTTTTTTATGACAACATGTGCTGGCACAGCATTAGCATTCTCTATAAAGCTAATAACTAGATTCTCACATTTTAAATGTGTGGATTTCATTATTTGATTTTATAAATTTTTCATTATTAGTTTAATAATTTGGAAGCTGATTGGTCACACAAATAAAGCAGAAGAGGAGTGTGTATTATTTTGGGGAAAAAAGTTGATAAATCTAGCTTAACTTTTGATATGTGTACTGGAATTATTTGTCTACAAAAAAGCACTGCTCCAATGGATGCTAATGCAATGCAGTACAACATAAATAAATAGATTGGTGAGTACAGGCCCAATAATATTGCTTAGTCAGTAATCCATATTACTTTGTCAAGAACCCATCCCAATTCCATTGATGATAAAATATCTGATGTCAAAAACTATCATTATTTTTAGGTCTCCCAGAGTGTGAACCTTGTTATCGATCCTATCCGAGTGTTCTGCTGGATATTCACTTCATCATTAGCTCAGGAGAAATCATCTGTGGCTCTCAGATACCAACTGAAGAACATGCTCATGAGAGTAGTGTTTCAAATGAGGAACCAAACAAAAATGCCTGTGGACAGGTGAGGAAAATTGAATATGGTTCAAGCCATATTGAGGGGAAAATTAATAACTCCAACAATTCTCAGAAAATTACAGAAATGATTCGTATTATCCCACATCCACGGTAATGTTTGGAGAAATACCATTGAAATCACCAGAGAAAGAGTGCTTTCGTCATTGTTCTGTAATTTCCTTGGTCCTTAGGTATGCTAGGATAATGATTAAGCAACATTTTAAAAATCGTATGACCATAGAAATCGCAGAGAACAATATTATTTGATAGGTAGGCACAAAATGCTGGAGTAACTCAGCGGGACAGGCAGCATCTCTGGAGAGAAGGAATGGGTGACGTTTCAGGTCGAGACCCTTGTTCAGATATAAATATAATCTGACTGTCGGTTTGCTGAATTCAAATTCCTATCATAACTATGTCAATCTATTTACTTGAATTATACAAAATTACTCACTGTAACTATCAATTTATTTTGTTTGTTTTCAACTAAAGGAGGTTAGCAACAAGTATAACATCACTGGAATTGTAATTGGATTAAGAACATCACTGGAATTGTAATAACTTTTACAAAATGTTCCTTTTCTGCTTCTGTTAAAAAATGGCTCTCAATCTCCTCAGCAAATAGATGAGCCCACACTGAAAACATGTAACATCAGCCCAGTGCTAAGAGAATGCCTTATGGTTTGGATTTGCGTGAAGCATAATATTCAAATCATAGATGATGTTCTGAAAAATCTTTTCCTAAAGGAACAACTCTGTAAGGCAAACTGGTAGGTTTCATTTTTAAAACATTGGATTTGTTTTCAAATGTCATTAAACAAAAGGTGATGTGTATCAGAGAAACAAAATTACTGCTGACGGATTTATATTCATTAAGATTTCCACATAGTCTTATTTGACAGATTAGAAAGGAAAATTTGAAAAGCAAAAAACTACAAATATTGTAAAGCTGAAATAAAAACATGAAATGCTGGAACTACTCGGGTCAGGCAGCATCTATGGAGACAGAAACCGGTTTCTCATTTCAGATTGGTGGCATTATCATACAGAGTATCATTGAGATTTTTGGCACATGAGACCATCAGTGACCTGCTGGGAGAACTGCTATGAAGACTAATCCTACTTTTCACCTTTTAGACTCTGGCCTTGCAGTAACTTGGAATGGGAGAATCCAAATTAGTCCCTCAAGCAAAAGTGCCCTCAGATCAATACTCTAAGTATGAATATGCATTCCATAACCTCATTCCTCTTACAATATGCTTACTAGTCCTTGGTTCTCACAGTATTCAAAATCTCTTTATGCATTCCATAATGTGCATTAACCATATAACAATTATAGCACAGAAACAGGCCATCTCGGCCCTATAAGTCCGTGCCGAACACTTATTTTCCCCTAGTCCCATCTACCTGCACTCAGACCATAACCCTCCATTCCTTTCCCATCTATATACCTATCCAATTTATTTTTAAATTATAAAATCGAACCTGCCTCCTCCACTTCCACTGGAAGCTCATTCCACACAGCTACCACTCTCTGAGTAAAGAAGTTCCCCCTCATGTTACCCCTAAACTTCTGTCCCTTAATTCCGAAGTCATGTCCTCTTGTTTGAATCTTCCCTACTCTCAATGGGAAAAGCTTATCCACGTCAACTCTGTCTATCCCTCATCATTTTAAAGACCTCTATCAAGTCCCCCCTTAACCTTCTGCGCTCCAAAGAATAAAGACCTAACTTGTTCAACCTTTCTCTGTAACTTAGTTGCTGAAACCCAGGCAACATTCTAGTAAATCTCCTCTGTAGTCTCTCTATTTTGTTGGCATCCTTCCTATAATTGGGCGACCAAAATTGTACACCATACTCCAGAATTGGTCTCACCAATGCCTTGTACAATTTTAACATTACATCCCAACTTCTATACTCAATGCTCTGATTTATAAAGGCTAGCATACCATAACTTCATTCCTTTTACAGTATACTTACTAGACCTTGGTTCTCACAGTATTCAAAATATCTTTAAAATCTCAATCAAATCACCTCTCAACCTTTGAAATTAATGATTCACTTCCTGCAAGATGTGGTGCCTGGAAAGACTCGCTATATTCCAAATGGGGATGAATTATGAATTATAACATTTAGTCACTTCAGTATATTAGTATATTAGGTATTAAGACCAAGATTCCATTATCCTTTGTATATATTTTCTAAACCATTTTAATAATTTATGTATATGGCCTGCATCTATTTGGACCTTGATAGATTTTAACTTTTAGAATGCACTAAATGTTGTACTTTCTGTGTCCAAAAAATGCGATCTCCCATTTGCCACAATTCTTTTCCTGTTCGCTCTTTTATTAACATCTCTTATGGGCCTGTCCCACTTAGGCGATTTTTCAGGCAACTGTCATCCTCTCCACATTCACTCTATGCAAGCCTTTCACTATTCGGTACGTTAGTTATTCAATTCTGTACTGCTTCCATGGGCAGAGTTGTATACACATTTTCAATAAATCACTTAAATACTGTAAATGGAGACGGTGTGGCGGTCCCTGGAGATTAGGCCACTCCTTGGGTCAACCCCCTCGGCTCTTGAGGGACAGGGATGGTTGTCTGCCCACGCAGTTTCCCGGTTCCAGCTCGGGGGTGATCTCTGTGTTTTGCCATGCTTCATTAAAGGACTTCTGAACCCATTTTCTGACCTCGTCCAGGCCACTACAACGGCCATAAAAGTTCAACTCCGCGGCCTGGGGTGGTCGAAGCTGCCACCCTCCAGTCCAGCGGACGCAGCTGTTGTTGCGGGAGCTCCGTAGAACAGGTCACCAAACTGTGACCTGCGAGCTCCCGACGATGTCGTCCACTGGGCCCACGGCCGATCCTCTGATATCATATATCGTTATCCCTGCACTCAGCTAATTTCTGAGCCAATCAATGAATTGTTTTTCTTTCTATATGCTGCAACTTTAAATAACAGTTTCATATGAGGGACATTATCAAATGCCTTCAAGAATATCCATAGATGTTCCACTAACCATGTATATTCCTCAGGTTTGTCATCCATAACTCTCCTTTATAAGTTCACGCGGATCTCTCTGATGAACTGAAATTGTTCAGATGGGTAAGAACACCATTCCCAATTTTCACCTGTAATCTCCCAAAAACAAGTTACATTTTTAGGTTGCACCATTTCAAATGTCTATCCAACGTTAATTACATTGAGAGCTTCTGGCTCCAGCACCCTTTAAAGTATCAGCTATAAATCTTGTTTCTACTCTAATTTATGATTCTTGGTTACTGGCCACTCTGCCAAGGGAAATATTTCCATCAACTCTCTAACACCATTATCTATATTACTAAAAGTCTGTTCTTGACCGGTTTTGGCCATCTGTGCTGCGATTTCCGAGAGAACGCCGCCACCTACGGCCGTCATTTTTGGCCACCTTGCTCAGAACCCCCCTCCGCCGCATGTGTGCCGAGGATTTTTCCCGTCGATTAAAAATGACAGAGATATTAATGTTTTTACAAAATTCCCCATTCTCTCTGCTGCCCCCGCTGGCGGCAGGGGGGAGGGACTATAAAACCAGGAAGTCTCTTCAAGATGGAGGAAGGCAGAGGGTCACGTTTCTCTGAGCTGTGAATAACACTGAACACATGTCTACTCAAATGTAAGTGCCCTTAGTGGTTCTAAAATACTTGCAGAATGTGTCTATTGGTTCTAAACCTTGCAAAAAAGTGTCTATTGGTTCTAAAGCTTGCAAAAAAATGTCTATTGGTTCTAAAGCTTGCAAAAATGTCTCTATTAGTTCTAAAGCTTGCAAAAAGAGTCTCTATTGGTTCTAAAGCTTGCAAAAAATGTCTATTGGTTCTAAAGCTTCCAAAAAAATGTCTATTGGTTCTAAAGCTGGCAAAAAAATGTCTATTGGTTCTAAAGCTTGCAAAAAATGTCTATTGGTTTAAAGCTTGCAAAAAGTGTCTCTATTGGTTCTAAAGCTTGCAAAAAATGTCTCTATTGGTTCTAAAGCTTGCAAATAAAAGTCTCTATTGGTTCTAAAGCTTGCAAAAAAATGTCTCTATTGGTTCTAATGCTTGCAAAAAATGTCTATTGGTTCTAAAGCTTGCAAAAATATGTCTATTGTTTCTAAAGATGGCAAAAATATGTCTATTGGTTCTAAAGCTTGCTAAAAAATGTCTATTGGTTCTAAAGCTTGCAAAAAAAAGTCTATTGGTTCTAAAGCTTGCAAAAAATGTCTATTGGTTCTAAAGCTTGCAAAAAGTGTCTCTATTGCTTCTAAAGCTTGCAAAAAATGTCTATTGCTTCTAAAGTTTGTAAAACAATGTCTATTGGTTCTAAAGCTTGCAAAAAAATCTATTGGTTCTAAAGCTTGCAAAAAAATGTCTATTGGTTCTAAAGCTTGCAAAAAAATGTTTAGTGGTTCTAAAGCTTGCAAAAAAATGTCTATTGGTTCTCAAGCTTGCAAAAAAAAGTCTATTGGTTCTAAAGCTTGCAAAAAATGTCTATTGGTTCTAAAGCTTGCAAAAAGTGTCTCTATTGGTTCTAAAGCTTGCAAAAAAAATGTCTATTGGATCGAAAATGGTTCATACTAGCGCTCCAGAAAGCGCTCCCCCCCCCCCCCCCCCCCCCGGTTGGCTTGGCTTGGCTTAGGTGTGTCTTGAAATTGAAAGGCACTACTTACTGCAATTGGTGGCATGAAGTTGAAAGGCACTACTTACTGCAAATGGTGGCTTGGTTGCTTTGGCTTGAAGTTGAAAGGCACTACTTACTGCAAATGGTGGCTTGGGTGTGGCTTGAAGTTGAAATAAACCACTTACTGCAAATGGTGGCATGAAGTTGAAAGGCACTACTTACTGCAAATGGTGGATTGGTTGCTTTGGCTTGAAGTTGAAAGGCACTATTACTGCAAATGGTGGCTTGGGAGCTTTGACTTGAAGTTGAAAGGCACTACTTACTGTAAATGGTGGCTTGAGTGTGGCTTGAAGTTGAAAGGCACTACTTACTGCAAATTGTGGCTTGAAGTTGAAAGGCACTACTTACTGCAAATGGTGGCATGAAGTTGAAATGCACTACTTACTGCAAATGGTTGCTTGGGTGCTTTGGCTTACAGTTGAAAGGCAGTACTTACTGCAAATGGTGGCTTGGGTGCAATGGCTTGAAGTTGAAAGGCACTACTTCCTGCAAATGATGGCTTGGGTGTGGCTTGGGTGTGGCTTGAATTTGAAAGACACCACTTACTGCAAATGGTGGCATGAAGTTGAAAGGCACTAACTGCAAATGATGGCTTGGGTGTGGCTTGAAGTTGAAAGGCACTACTTACTGCAAATGATGGCTTGGGTGTGGCTTGAAGTTGAAAGGCACTACTTACTGCAAATGATGGCTTGGGTGTGGCTTGAAGTTGAAAGGCACTACTTACTGCAGATGGTGGCTTGGTTGCTTTGGCTTGAAGTTGAAAGGCACTAACTGCAAATGGTGGCTTGGTTACTTTGGCTTGAAGTTGAAAGGCACTACTTACTGCAAATGGTGGCATGAGGTTGACAGGCACTACTTACTGCAAATGGTGGCTTGGGTGCTTTGGCTTGAAGTTGAAAGACACTACTTACTGCAAATTGTAGCTTGGGTGCTTTGGCATTAAGTTGAAAGGCACTGCAAATGGTGGCATGAAGTTGAAAGGCACTACTTACTGCAAGTGGTGGCTTGGGAGCTTGGGTTTGAAGTTGAAAGGCACTACTTACTGCAAATGGTGGCTTGGGTGCTTTGGCTTGAAGTTGAAAGGCACTACTTACTGCAAATGGTGGCATGAGGTTGACAGGCACTACTTACTGCAAATGGTGGCTTGGGTGCTTTGGCTTGAAGTTGAAAGGCACTACTTACTGCAAATGGTGGCATGAGGTTGACAGGCACTACTTACTGCAAATGGTGGCTTGGGTGCTTTGGCTTGAAGTTGAAAGGCACTACTTACTGCAAATGGTGGCATGAGGTTGACAGGCACTACTTACTGCAAATGGTGGCTTGGGTGCTTTGGCTTGAAGTTGAAAGGCACTACTTATTGCAAATGGTGGCACGAGGTTGACAGGCACTACTTACTGCAAATGGTGGCTTGGGTGCATTGGCTTGAAGTTGAAAGGCACTATTTACTGCTAATGGTAGCATGAAGTTGAAAGGCACTATTACTGCAAATGGTGGCTTGGTTGCTTTGGCTTGAAGTTGAAAGGCACTACTTACTGCAAATGGTGGCTTGGGAGCTTTGACTTGAAGTTGAAAGGCACCTCTTACTGCTAATGGTGGCTTGGGTGTGGCTTGGGTGTGGTTTGAAGTTGAAAGCCACTAACTGCAAATGGTGGCTTGGATGCAATGGCTTGAAGTTAAAAGGCAATACTTACTGCAAATGGTGATTTGGGTGCTTTGGCTTGAAGTTAAAAGGCACTACTGTAAATGCACTTACTTCCTGTTTGCACTATATATTGATTTTAGATAAAACACTACCACTTACGGCTGTGATTTTTGGCCATCTTACTCAGTCCCCCTCCGCTGAGCAGGTGCAGAGAATTCTTCCCATCAATGAAAAATAAAAGTGTTTAGTTTTTTTTTAAATTTTGAGAATCTCTCTCCTGTCAATCACTCCATGAAAGCCACACCTTTTCCGGTTGGGTGGAGGGGAGGGGTTATAAAACCCGGAAATGTGGGTGTGGCTCAGTCTCTGCAAGATGGAGGAGGGAGAGGTCACGACTCGCTGTCTTTAGTGGCTTTGCACCCTACTTCAAATGGTATGAAACTGCACTTGAATTTGGTGGCCTTGCACCCTGCTAGAAGTGGTAAGAAACTGCACTTGAATTTGGTGGCCTTATACCCTGCTTGAAATAGAATTTCAAGGATTAGCCGTGAGTCAACTACCAGCCGTGAGTGAGTGAGTTGCCAGCACAACAGGCTTGATTGACTGAGACGCCAGCCCAAGAATCCATTTGGCGCACAATTTGCATACTAGCCCTCTGGAAACCAGTCCCTTCAGCACACAACACCCATACTAGCGCTCCAGAAAGCCCCCCCCCCTCCCCCCCCCCCCCAACTGGCCACCAATATTAGAATTGGTGGAGAGGTGGAATATTGCGTTGGATGACCAGCCCTCATGTGTGATGCTGGGACCCAACGGGTCCCACTTAGTCTAGTAACTTATTCAATTAAATCTCTCCTCAGCCTTCTCTACTGCAAAGAAGACAACTTCAGCTCATCCACTTTTATCCTACAGCTAAAACTAGGAACATTCCAGCATTTGTACACTCTGTCATTACCTCCACAGAACATCAACAGTGATTCTCATTAATTATCATTACTACCACCTCAAATCTTGATTAGTAAGACCCAATTTTTCCTTGGGAAAGCCATGCTAAATGCTTTTTTATTAATACTTCTTACATAGAAACATGGAAAATAGGTGCAGGAGTAGGCCATTCGGCCCTTCGAGCCATTCGATATGATCATGGTTGATCATCCAACTCAGTATCCCATCCCTGCCTTCGCTCCATACCCCCTGATCCCTTTAGCCACAAGGGCCACATCTAACTCCCTGTTAAATATAGCCAATGAACTGGCCTCAACTACCTTCTGTGGCAGAGAATTCCAGACTGTGTAAAAAATGATTTTCTCATCTCGGTCCTAAAAGACTTCCCTCTTATTCTTAAACTGTGACCCCTAGTTCTGGACTTCCCCAACATCTTTCTAAATGATTAATATTGTCCCTGAGAACTTTCTTCTCAACCAACTTTATATTTATTTATTTTAATTTGTATTCTTTTAAATTATTGCAACCAGTATAACTTATGAAATTATGCAATACAAAAGCATCAGAAAATGCATTGTACAGTATTTAATATTTGTCACTGCACCTATTATTTAAAAAAACAAAAAAACTAAGGTATGATAACCATGCAAATAAATGATGATAATATCTTGATTTTCTTTTCCAGGATTGATTCTGCACTTGGTTTACTACTCCTTGGTGAAAGTGCCAAAATAAACATGGCTTGTTTGAAAGCTTTGAAAGAGCTGGGTATAAATCTTGTAACACATTTCAGTGTTCCCAACTTAAAGGAGGTAAAGTTACATTCTGTCAATGCAAATTATTACAAACCATTCTTCTAAGAAATGTTTCCATAAATGTTCCACTGCTGGAAATCTGAAATAAATTAGAAGTTAGAAAAACTGAGCAAGGTGACATTTCTGGACATCGTTGACCTAAAACACAAACTCTATTTCTCTTGTCACCAAATCTGTTGTGTTTCAATAGTATTTTATGTTCTATTGCAGAAAACTTTCCTTCTATAAAGGTTAACTATAGAAACATTAAGCTGCAATTGTTCTCATGATCAACTTCTGCCAGAGAGTGTGAACCCTACCCTTCTTCACAAATAATAACCTTAGCAGTTTTGCTGTTACTTTAAAAAATAATTCTGCACAAAATTATTAGTTTTTAGTTCTGAACCTCATTTAAAATAATGTTTCTCAATGTTCCAATGAAATATATAATTTGACATATCTCCGTGTTAAATTTAGTCAGTCATTCATATTCCCATTTCACTATTATCGTCATCTCTTGGTAATCTTTTTTTGGCAGCCACATTGTTTACTACATTCTTATATTGCAGATTTTGAATTATTCCTAAGCCCTAATCGTGATTTGGCATTAGAATTGGGGAATTTCTTCCAGTCTGAATACAATCCACTGACTTAGATTCTTTGGCCAATTTTGTACGTGTTGTTACATCATTCCCATATTTAAGATTGCTTCCAGTCACATAATGCAAGAAGCACAACGAAGAAAAATGTTCACTGTACACATTTCACAAATTCCTTACCCACTTTACTCCTTAAACTAATTTCTCTCTTGCACCCACACTCATACCATTGTTATCTCTAGAGTTTACTATTTCAGTGTTTTCCCGATCAGCCTTTCACTTTCCACTTAATTTGAACAGGGTTCATACAATTTTCTGTTGCCCATTTCATTGCATGCATAGTTTCTTTCATCTCTCACCCTTTTTGGGGGCCTTGGCTTTCATGCCTTGATTTTAATCTTCTTTATTTCCAAATCTCTTTTGTTTTGTCCTCCCCTCCCTCTGACATTTTCTCTAACCCTACACCGTTCAAGATGGTTACAGGTTTACATTTCTGGCCTGTTGTGTATCCTCAGTTTGAATCATTCTACTATTGGCAGCCTAGATCCTAAGCTACCACATTGCCTTCTTAAACACCTCAGGCTCCCTTCCGAATATTGCTTAAAATGTCTGATTGAACTCATGATTGTCAAATTTAGTAGATAGTCAAATTTGTTTTGAGGCACTGCAGAATTGAAATATTTTACAATGTTAAAGATTAAATAAATAAGGGTAGTTGTGAAGCCCTTTTGGCTTGTGTTATAATTCCGTCTATGTCTCACTGGCTATTATCTTGATATCACAATCAAGTTGCTTGAGCTTTCCAAATAATTTGAAAATTTACTCCTCAACCAACCCTGTTCTAAATGGATTTGCATGCACAAAGTGTGCTACAAAGAACTGGATTATTTTACCCTGTTCAATAGAATCACATTATTATTGAGCAATGTAACTCAATTATTTTTGTTGTTATTATTATCAACAATAAGCCCCAGCTGGTAAAGCTGCAGTCTCACAGCGGCATGGATCTGGTTTCAATCCTGACCTCGGGTGTTGTCTGTGTGGAGTTTGAGTGTTCTCCCTATTATCATGTGGGCTTCCTCTGGGTGTTCTGCTTTCCTCCCACATCCCAAAGACGTGCGGTTTTGTAGGTTAATTGCCCTCTGTCAATTCCCCCTCGTGTATAGAACGGATGAAATGCAGAAATGGATCATGTGAAATCTTGACTAGGCATCTGCAGTTGAGATATGGTGGAGAGTCTGATCACTCACACAGCATCAAATGTGGAAACATTACAACGTTGGTGCTTTACATTTCAGAGAAAACTCAGAACTAGTGTGAACGGGTGATCAATGGTTGGCTGGTTTCCATGCTGTATCTTTCAATAATCAATCAATCAATCAATCAATTATACAGGATAAGAATTTGAAACTAAAATGTTGTATTTTAATTCTAGGAAAATGTGAGTCCAGATATACATGTTTGGCCTTTGCAGCTAAATCAGCTATACTGTTGTATATTGGGGGACATCTGCCTCCATGGCAGTACGCCAGAAATCCAAAAAGCTGCTCTAACCGGGAGCGAGGTTCCATCAAAGTCAACCAACAGGACCAATAAACCAGGATTAATTGAACTGCTACAAATCCGGTTGGCAGCAACAGCAGAAGATGGTAAAGTATGAGAATGAAATGCAAATTAGGATTTTAAGATTTAAAATTGAGAGTGAAATACCAGAATATTTGATTATACTGCATTTACTTTCCTGGCATTTATATTTTTAAAACTGCTTTGCTATCCAGTTTATCTAAAACTTTGCATTTATTGCTATCCATAGATATTTCTGGAGGCTTTTGAGTCCGAGGTTACTATCATTACACTGTTCTCCAGAGGGATCTGTGGCATGTTAATAGATTAAAGGGCCTGTCCCACTTGACCGTCATTCGTGCGCCATTTACGCGACCTGCTAGCGTGTGGGTAGCGCGTGGGTAGCGCGAGACGGGCGCATGGAGTGGTGTGGAGGAGTGTTGAGTGGCGTGGAGGAGTGTGGATTTCGTCCCACACAAAATCTTCGCTCGTCACCAGCCTGTCGCGTAACTAACGGCCAAAGTGGGACAGGCCCAAGACCCTGGCTCGGCGCAACGTCTCACCTCCAACAGCAGCAGAAGCAGACAAATGATCGCCGAGCTCGGCCTGGGGCTCACGGCCGTTGTGGATCTGGATTCGCCCCCACTCCTACTCCCTGAGCGGGGCCAAGACGATTGGAGATAGACACAAAATGCTGGAGTAACTCAGCGGGACCAGCAACATCTCCGGAGAGAAGCAATGGGTGACGTTTCGGGTCAAGACCCTTCTTCAGGCTGAAGAGGAGTCTCGACCTGAAACATCATCCATTCCTTCTCTCCAGAGATGCTGCCGGTCCCGCTGAGTTACTCCTGCATTTTGTGTCTATCTTCAAATGACGTCACGCGCTCCAGACGGCTGTGCGGGCGCATGATGACGCGCGCGACCGTCGCGCGTCAGTCACTACCAGACTGTCGCGTAAATGATGGCCAAGTGGGACAGGACCTTAATTGACATCAAGAATTCAAAACAATGAGTCCCCTTTTTTGGATACTAAGCATGCAGAAATTGATCGGGTGAAATCATGACTAGGCATCTGCAGCTGAGATATGGTGGAGCATCTGATCTTTTCCACATCAAATGTGGAAACATTACATGTTGGACACTTCACATTTCACACTTCGTGCCCTAACTAAACCACCCAAATTGAGAAAATGACTGTCATGTGACAATACCTGCAGAGACCTGAGAGAAAGTGTCTCTATTTTGAATAGCACACAATATCTGTCAGCTTCATTTTGCTATGTGCAAGATATTTAAAAGCTCATACAGATTGAAACATTCTAGCCTGGCACCCTTGAGGCATCACTGGTGTCGGATCATAGAAAATGTCCCAGATAATCTTTAACTGAGCAGAACTGTCTTTTTAATATAGACACTTCCCAGGCCACACAATGGGTCTGAGAAACTGTATGTAACACAAGTTTCTGTAAATCAGAAACATTGTTGACTGAGATTGCAAAAGTTGCACTAGTAGGCTAATTAGCCACAGATTAGTACAGATCTTAGTTAATTTTAATTCTTGCATAGATCTAAGTTAAAATTAGTTAATTAGTATAGATCTCCACCTCAGATTGAAAACATGCTGCACCACAGAATGTTGGTCTGGAGAGTTTAAACCTACATTTTAAAATTCATGATTATTTTGTCCATCAATCATTATAGAATTTTATTTTCTCAGCTTCATTGCACCATGTTGCAGACTGTGCTTCTTTGATCATCCTGCATCTTGTGGTATGTGGTGCCCTTGACATACATACCTCCATCAGGACAGACAACCATATGGTGATGCCTGCGTCCCTGCAAGACAGACAGATTATGTCTCTCTCTCTCTCTCTCACTCACACAATCCCTCACTTCCATAGCTGCCTTTTATGCATCAGAGACTGCCATATGGATTTTAAATATTTGATAATTTCCCAGAGAATAGCATGACAATAACATGCATTCCAAGCTCTAAAGGTTGTTTCTATCATAGCTTTTTTGAGGGAGGAAATACGTTAAATGCTTACCCTTTGTTGCAGTATTCCCAAACTGATGCTAACATTACACACAATGAGGTTTTAAATGCTTTTATCTAGTTTCTAAGCAGCCATATCTTAAATCTTCAGATTGAACTTAAATGTAAGGAAGGTGTAAGCTCCATTCTTATGGTGCTGAATACTGGGTCAGGAGGTCTGCTGTAGATCACATAACACTGTCATGAGGTTTGGGGGTGTTAGTTAGGTTCTCCAAGTCACCAACTCACTGAGTCCTTAAACTGTTTCCTGTCTCCTCTGGATCGACTTGTGTCTCCATATTTAAATCAAGGCCACTCCATCTTGATGAAAGATCATCAATCTGAAGCATTCCCTGATTATTTGACATTTGACATTTGGATAATGTCCCAGCCATCAGTCAGACCCTTAACTTGATCAGCTCTCCAGTAGAAATTGATTTAAAAAAATTATAATGACATTTTAACAGTATCTTGCCGATGTCCCCGTCTTGACAATTTGATTTCAGCTCTTTGTACGCTTTCCCCCAGCCTCTCAACTCCCCAGGAATATTACATTTCTCATTTCTGAAACGTCAATAATATCAATGATTACTTTCAAATTCATCTATTCATGCTGGTCACGTCAGTCTATAAAATCTGTTGTGTTCATCTCCATCATCATGGGGTTAGTTATACTGTGAAAGACCTGTGGCAGAAAACAACTGATCAGTTTTGTGGGGCTACACCCTTGCACTGTCTGTCTCTTTGCCTGATATATATTAAATTCTACATTAACCCATTCAGCATTAGCCCATGAAAAATAAACTAAATCGATTATGGCATCTATTCAAATTATGATTGTTTGCATTCCAAAGCGGTTTAGTGGTTTCAGTTTTACGATTTCACTTAAATTGTCACTTCCATGCCCTGATATATTCACATTTATGTTAGCAAAGATGGATTTCTGTTCTTACTGTGTGATTTAATGGCATCTCAAAGCATTTAATTTCCTTCTAACATGTTATCATTTATTAGCATTTTATGCACGTAAATAATGCATCCTTTTTACTAGTTATACTTTGGATTTGACACTTTTAGTGATTTGGACACAAATCCTGTACATTTAAATGCTCTATCAAAATGCCAGGTTTTATCATTAAGATGCAGATTTATTTTTCTTGTATCCTGCAATCACCTTGCACATCACAAACATCATTGGAAGCAAAGGGAATAAATAATTTATCTTGCAGATCACAGCTGGTGGGTTCGCTATGGAGCATCATACAGTTTGGGAAAAATCTGTCATCTTCTTTATGGTGACAGAAATCGAGAAGGCATAAGGAATGCTGCTTGGAAAGCTCTACAGAAACATCAAACCGTGGAGCAAGACACTCGAGTGCTTGCAGCCATTAAAGTAGCTGAGGTAATTTCAGGTCAAAAGTCAAGAGTGCTTTATTGTCATTTGTTCTGAAATGGAACAATGAAATTCTTAATTTGAGCAGCACAACAGTTATATATAGTAATCTGTAATCACCATAATAAGCAACAAAAAAGTCCAGCATTATATATATATAATATATATATAATATACTAGACTAAGTGGGACCCGTTGGGTCCCAGCATCACACAGGAGGGCTGGTCATCCAACGCAATATTCCACCTCTCCACCAATTCTAATATTGGTGGCCAGTTGGGGGGGGGGCTTTCTGGAGCGCTAGTATGGGTGTTGTGGGCTGAAGGGACTGGTTTCCAGAGGACTAGTATGCAAATTGTGCGCCAAATGGATTCTTGGGCTGGCGTCTCAGTCAATCAAGCCTGTTGTGCTGGCAACTCACTCACTCACGGCTGGTAGTTGACTCACGGCTAATCCTTGAAATTCTATTTCAAGCAGGGTATAAGGCCGCCAAATTCAAGTGCAGTTTCTTACCACTTCTAGCAGGGTGCAAGGCCACCAAATTCAAGTGCAGTTTCATACCATTTGAAGTAGGGTGCAAAGCCACTAAAGACCGAGTCGTGACCTCTCCCTCCTCCATCTTGCAGAGACTGAGCCACACCCACATTTCCGGGTTTTATAACCCCTCCCCCCCCCCCCCAACCGGAAAAGGTGTGGCTTTCATGGAGTGATTGACAGGAGAGAGATTCTCAACATTTTTTTTTAAACTAAACACTTTTATTTTTCATTGATGGGAAGAATTCTCTGCACCTGCTCAGCGGAGGGGGACTGAGTAAGATGGCCAAAAATCACAGCCGTAAGTGGTAGTGTTTTATCTAAAATCAATATACAGTGCAAACAGGAAGTAAGTGCATTTACAGTAGTGCCTTTTAACTTCAAGCCAAAGCACACAAGCCATCATTTGCAGTAAGTAGTGCATTTCAACTTCATGCCACCATTTGCAGTAAGTGGTGCCTTTCAACTTCAAGCCAATGCACCCAAGCCACCATTTGCAGCAAGTAATGCCTTTTAACTTCAAGCCATTGCATCCAAGCCACCATTTGCAGTAAGTAGTGGCTTTCAACTTCAAACCACACCCAAGCCACACCCAAGCCACCATTAGCAGTAAGAGGTACCTTTCAACTTCAAGTCAAAGCTCCCAAGCCACCATTTGCAGTAATAGTGCCTTTCAACTTCATGCTACCATTAGCAGTAAATAGTGCCTTTCAACTTCAAGCCAATGCACCCAAGCCACCATTTGCAGTAAGTAGTGCCTGTCAACCTCATGCCACCATTTGCAGTAAGTAGTGCCTTTCAACTTCAAGCCAAAGCACCCAAGCCACCATTTGCAGTAAGTAGTGCTGTCAACCTCATGCCACCATTTGCAGTAAGTAGTGCCTTTCAACTTCAAGCCAAAGCACCCAAGCCACCATTTGCAGTAAGTAGTGCCTTTCAACTTCAATCCAAAGCTCCCGTCACCACTTGCAGTAAGTAGTGCCTTTCAACCTCATGCCACCATTTGCAGTGCCTTTAAACTTAATGCCAAAGCACCCAAGCTACAATTTGCAGTAAGTAGTGCCTTTCAACTTCAAGCCACACCCAAGCCATCATTTGCAGTAAGTAGTGCCTTTCAACTTCAAGCCACACCCAAGCCATCATTTGCAGTAAGTAGTGCCTTTCAACTTCAAGCCACACCCAAGCCATCATTTGCAGTAAGTAGTGTCTTTCAACTTCAAGCCACACCCAAGCCATCATTTGCAGTAAGTAGTGCCTTTCAACTTCAAGCCACACCCAAGCCATCATTTGCAGTAAGTAGTGCCTTTCAACTTCATGCCACCATTTGCAGTAAGTGGTGTCTTTCAACTTCAAGCCACACCCAAGCCATCATTTGCAGGAAGTAGTGCCTTTCAACTTCAAGCCATTGCACCCAAGCCACCATTTGCAGTAAGTAGTGCCTTTCAACTTCATGCCACCATTTGCAGTAAGTAGTGCCTTTCAAATTCAAGCCACCATTTGCAGTAAGTAGTGCCTTTCAACTTCGTCAAAGCTCCCAAGCCACCATTTGCAGTAATAGTGCCTTTCAACTTCAAGCCAAAGCTCCCAAGCCACCATTTGCAGTAAGTAGTGCCTTTCAACTTCAAACCAAAGCAACCAATCCACCATTTGCAGTAAGTAGTGCCTTTCAATTTCATGCCACCATTTGCAGTAAGTGGTGTATTTCAACTTCAAGCCACACCCAAGTCACCATTTGCAGTAAGTAGTGCCTTTCAACTTCAAGCCAAAGCAACCAAGCCACCATTTGCAGTAAGTAGTGCCTTTCAACTTCAAGCCAAAGCAACCAAGCCACCATTTGCAGTAATAGTGCCTTTCAACTTCAAGCCAAAGTTCCCAAGCCACCATTTGCAGTAAGTAGTGCCTTTCAACTCATGCCACCATTTGCAGTAAGTAGTGCCTTTCAATTTCAAGACACACCCAAGCCAAGCCAACCGGGGGGGGGGGGGGGGGCCGCGCTTTCTGGAGCACTAGTATGAACCATTTTCGAACCAATAGACATTTTTTTTGCAAGCTTTAGAACCAATAGAGACACTTTTTGCAAGCTTTAGAACCAATAGACATTTTTTGCAAGCTTTAGAACCAATACACATTTTTTGCAAGCTTTAGAACCAATACACATTTTTTTGCAAGCTTGAGAACCAATACACATTTTTTTGCAAGCTTTAGAACCAATAGACATTTTTTTGCAAGCTTTAGAACCAATAGTCATTTTTGTGCAAGCTTTAGAACCAATAGACATTTTTTTGCAAGCTTTAGAACCAATAGACATTTTTTTGCAAGCTTTAGAACCAATAGACATTTCTTTGCAAGCTTTAGAACCAATGGACATTTCTTTGCAAGCTTTAGAACCAATAGACATTTCTTTGCAAGCTTTAGAAGCAATAGACATTTTATTGCAAGCTTTAGAAGCAATAGACATTTTTTTGCAAGCTTTAGAAGCAATAGACATTTTTTGCAAGCTTTAGAAGCAATAGAGACACTTTTTGCAAGCTTTAGAAGCAATAGAGACACTTTTTGCAAGCTTTAGAACCAATAGAGACACTTTTTGCAAGCTTTAGAACCAATAGACTTTTTTTGCAAGCTTTAGAACCAATAGACTTTTTTTTGCAAGCTTTAGAACCAATATACTTTTTTTTGCAAGCTTTAGAACCAATAGACTTTTTTTGCAAGCTTTAGAAGCAATATACTTTTTTTTGCAAGCTTTAGAACCAATAGACTTTTTTTTGCAAGCTTTAGAACCAATAGACTTTTTTTTGCAAGCTTTAGAACCAATAGACTTTTTTTTGCAAGCTTTAGAACCAATAGACTTTTTTTTGCAAGCTTTAGAACCAATAGACATCTTTTTGCAAGTTTTAGAACCAATAGACATTTTTTTGCAAGCATTAGAACCAATAGAGACATATTTTTGCAAGCTTTAGAACCAATAGATACTTTTTTTTGCCAGCTTTAGAACCAATAGACATTTTTTTGCAAGCTTTAGAACCAATAGACATTTTTTTGCAATCTTTAGAACCAATAGACATTTTTTTTGCAAGCTTTAGAACCAATAGACACTTTTTTGCAAGCTTTAGAACCAATAGACACCTTTTTGCAAGGTTTAGAACCAATAAACACATTCTGCAAGCATTTTAGAACCACTAAGGGCACTTACATTTGCGTTGACATGTGTTCAGTGTTATTCACAGCTCAGAGAAACGTGACCCTCTGCCTTCCTCCATCTTGAAGAGACTGTGTGGCACAACACTTCCTGGTTTTATAGTCCCTCCCCCCTGCCGCCAGCGGGGGCAGCAGAGAGAACGGGGAATTTTGTAAAAACATTAATATCTCTGTCATTTTTAATCGACGGGAAAAATCCTCGGCACACATGTGGCGGAGGGGGGTTCTGAGCGAGGTGGCCAAAAATGACGGCCGTAGGTGGCGGCGTTCTCTCGGAAATTGCAGCACAGATGGCCAAAACCGGTCAAGAACAGACTTTTAGTAATATAGATATGTAAAGAATGTAAGGTGTTTTGAATATGCCTTCAATTACAAGTCTATACACTGATTCCCTTTCTAAGAGCGTTTCTGAACACCAGCCTGTACCCGACTGACTCACCCACTTGTGTTATGATCCTGGAATGAACCAGCAAATTCAAACAGGTTGAAAAAGTTATGAGAGTGACTTTTGACTACATGCCTTGAACAATATTCTATGCAGTCAATGAGTCTCAATTATAAATAACTACTGAATAAGATTTTTTTTTAAAGTGTACACACTTTCGATTCAGTATTAAAGGGCCTTCCCGTTTGACTGTCCCAATGGATGTGGGAGAGCTGCAGAAACCAAGGTCATAAATAATTAGAATTGCCGTATCTTTATTTTTGAGACCTTATTTGGTACTATTTGTACACAGATGATGCTTATCCATGTTTCACTTAATTCGTATTGGCATCCTTATTTTCCCAGGCAGAATTAAATGGTCCAATAAATCCTTTCATTAATGCAAACCCTAAGACTTCATCTCTCAAGCAATCGGTATCATTTTGCACTCTGGGTTGGCGAATTGCAAGTGTTTTGTCTCAGCTTTGCCTGCCTCCAGTGGTTCCTTACATTCCTTTGCCTCGATTGTTGCCACAAAGACCCACTCGTTCCAGACCTCCACTTAAGAGAAAAGAGAATGTCAACAAAAGAATTGTACGTCTTCCCCTCAGGTAAGTACAAATTTTATACAATGATTTAAAAATCTGATAATAAAAATAAAGCTCCATTATTTTACATCAGTAGTTGTCACAATTAGGAACTGAAAGTATTGGATGGGCAAAGACTGACACAAGTTTCTTTCTTTAAAACTTCCTTGAACTTAACATGCCTTAAACATATCTCTGGAATTCTCTGCCACAGAAGGTAGTTGAGGCCAGTTCATTGGCTATATTTAAGAGGGAGTTAGATGTGGCCCTTGTGGCTAAAGGGATCAGGAGGTATGGAGAGAAGGCAGGTACAGGATACTGAGTTGGATGATCAGCCATGATCATATTGAATGGCGGTGCAGGCTCGAAAGGCCGAATGGCCTACTCCTGCACCTAATTTCTATGTTTCTATACATCTCAACATTTACTATCGCCATTATGTGATGAGAGACAGAAGAAGACACAATGGAATCAGGGTGGAAAATGCTCATAAATGCTTAATATGCCATTTAAGAGGCTTTTAGAAAGGCACATTGATATTCAGTGAATGAAGGGATACAGATCATGTGCAGCAGAGGAGATTAGCTTAACTTGGCATCATATTTGGACGAAGGGTTTGCTCCTGTGCTGTACTGTTCTATGTTCCAAATATAAATGTCATATACATCACAAGAGTTGTTGGCAGGAATTTACAAAGGAAGACAAAAGAGAGCAATTTTTGAGAATAACGCTAGATTCAGGAGGTGACCAATTGCAAGTTATTGAGTTGCCCAGTCAAACATTAAATCTTGAGAATGAATCATTAAGGATTGTACCTGCAATCAGCATCACCAAGGACATGATTTGGAAATTATTACGGATGGAAACCAATGAAAAAATTATTGGATGGATTAAGATTCAGAAAAGAAGTAAAACTGTTAGGAATCCTTCCAAAGTTATCATGAAATTACAACAAAATATCAACAATTATTTAGAGTTTAGAGATATAACACGGAAACAGGTCCTTCAGCGCACACTGACCAACTATCACCCCATGCACTAACACTATCCTACACATTAGGGACAATTTTACCGAAGCCAATTCACTTACAAACCTGTATGTCAGTGGAGTGTGGGAGGAAATCAGAATACCCAGACAAAACCCATGCGGTGACAGGGAGAACGTACAAACTCCGTACTGTCAGCATCTGAGGTCAGGATCAAATCCGGGTCTCTGGTGCTGTAAGGCAGCAACTCTACCCGTGCGCCACTGTGATGCCCCAATTCCTTTTCCTACAGATGCTGCTCAACCCACTGAGTTCCTTCAGCAGATAGTTTGGTGTTGTAGAATACTAAAGTGGTTAGCTAATACATTGACACAATCTTTATGTCATGACTATTATGTCGATGAGATTGTTTTTACTCAGGGAAATCAATAGCGATTTAAGCTGGAAAAAACAGGCGATCTAGAGCCCAAGGACAGTTCAAGATCATGGAATATCTCCAATTTGTTGCAATCCTTATCCACATTTATAGTGTCTCAAATCGTCTGTCTAATTACTTTTGAGGGTCTTTGGAGATTGAGCCAGGAGTGATCCTACCAGATGTACAATAGTCAAGATGACAAAAGCCTCAATCAGAACATTTTCCCCAGGGTGGAATTGTGAAGGATTAGAGGGTATAGCTTTAAGATGACAGAGGCAAAGTTTAAACAAGATACGTGGAGTAGGTTTTTATTCACACAGACAATGGTGGGTGCCTAGAATATGTTGCCAGGGTGGTGGTGGATGCAGATATAATAGTGGCATTAAAGAAGATTTTAGATAAGCATGTGTATATGTAAGGAATGGAGAAATATTGACCATGTGAGGCAGAGGAGATTAGATTACCTTGGTATCATGTCCTATATGTAGGTATGTTGCAAAGCCTACCTGAAGCGTCGCTGAATATCTGTCGCTGCGGGTGTGCGCGATTTTGGCGCCGTTTAGAGGGGGGCGGGTTTAAAACGCGATTTTCTCTAAGCTGTTCCAATCGAAAATGTTCAGCCTAGTTAATTATTAACGAAAAATCGCTGGAAACCCCGTCGCAAAAGCTATTATTAGGTTTAAAGGCCTTGAATAATAGTTATAGTAGTTTAAAAAGCAATCTTTAAACCCGCGAGCGTCAGCAACCGCAGGGTCTCATAAAGAAAATAGCAGAAGTTAGGTTGTATATTTTTACATTCAAAAGGGCTTCTAAAGATCCTTTTATACAAAATTTAATATTGCGAGTAGCTCAATTTGGGCCCATTATATCGCGCAGTATTTTTCTCGGCATTTGAGGCACAAATCTACCGCAATGTGAACGTTCTAAACCAGCGCGTTCCACAGGATCCCGCTAGAAAGCTGATTTAAATGGGCATTTATTTACAGCAATTGAACACTGAATTCCTTCCATTTGGCCTATAAATTAATGTAAATGAGATTTTAAAATCATGTTTTATTGTGAATTATTTGTGAATATTATTTGGACATTTAGGCTATTTAAAAATGTTAATCATTTATTAAGAAATGGATAGATGTTGAGATCTAGTAATTGAAGTCTGAAATTAGCTACAATTAGGTAACTAACTAATTATATGCTTTAATTTCAGGTCATCCAAGTAAGATGATTTTATATTTGTTTCAGAATGCTTCAATCTATGATAACTGAAAATTTCATTCAGTTCTCTTAATTTTTAAGAAAGTTATGGGCTTTTGACTGTTCACGATCACAACTTTTTTGTTATGTCCATAGAAAATCAATAGGGAACAAGATGCTCATTTCCGAGTATGAAAATGGCCATAACTTTTTAAATACTTGAGATATGAAAGTGAATTAGATGTCAAATTAAACTTATTTTTATGCTTTATCTGATGGGATAAATTACAGACTTGATTTTTAAAATCTCAAAATTTTGTAACATTGCTACTATATGTCTCATTAGTCACCTCAGCTTCATGGCACTGCAGAAGAGAACTGTTTAAAGCAGTCACTAATGTGCATATGTTGATTAAATAGAAATTCCGTTTATTCTGATATCTGAAAATATTCTATAGTTATTTTTAACATTTATGAAAGGGCACTTCCTGATTCTCCCATTAAATGGTCGGTGTATAAGTAGCTATTAAAGAAAAAACCCATCCCCATGTTTCCTCGGTGTGCGGCAGTTTTGGACTTGCTCCCGCTCTCCCCAAACAGAACAAGGATAGAGTTCCCCTGGTCCTTACCTTTCTCCCCACCAGACTCTGCATTCAACACATCATGTTCCGACATTTCCGTCACTTCCAACGTGATCTCGCCATGAGTCACATCTTCCGATCCCAACCAATTTCTGTAGAGACTACTCCCTCCACCACTCCTTAGTTCGCCAAATCATCCTCACCGATAATGCCCCCCTCCTCAGGTACTTTGCCCAGCAACTGCAGGAGAAGTAACATCTGCCAGTACACCTTCTCCCTCACATCCTTCCAGGGACTCCAGCAGCCCTTCCAGGTAAGACAGAGTTTCACACTCACCTCCTATAACCACATCTACTGCATTTGGTGCTCCCAATGTGGCATCCATTACATCATCGAGACCAAGCATAGACCAGATGACCGTTTCGCTCAATATTTTTATTCTGACATTCTAATTTTGACTTTGGCCATCGTGGATGAAAATAACATTGATGCAATTATGTCTTTTCATGTGAATCTCATTTTGCATTTAGGATCACATGAAATGATAACCAAACAAGAAGTGTGAAGCACGAATCAATATGGTTTTATAGTTACTTCTACAATAAAATCAATTCAAATATACGGAGAAGTTTGTTTTAAATTTATGTCTATTTTAACAAATGAGTTCACCTCTAATCGAAATGTCACAGTTTAAGCAAAGTTATTTTTTTTTTGTGGTGCTAATTACTTTGCAGAACTTTTGTGTTTTTTTATATGTGAGTTGTTAATTTAACTCTAAATGTCATGTTTTATTGCAGCCAAGAAATAATGTTGGCACAAGCTGGTAAACATTCATTACCCGATTTCAATACTCGCACAGACTTTGATCTGCGAAGGATTGTGGAAGATCAGGTAAATCTGCTTCTTGTTGAGGTGAAATGTGTTAGAGTTGCACTGCTAAAATCTGACAGCAAGAAGTGTTGTTTAAAATAACATATTTGTTTCTAAGAAGGCCATGAAGTTGAGGGGGATGGGGGGTGGGATAGAGAAAATAGATTCACCTTTGAGCCTCTTTCCATGTATTTTTTTAGAGATAGCATGGAAATAGGCCCCTTCAGCAACACATTGACCATCAATCAGTTCACACTAGGTCTATGTTATCCCACTTTCTCATCCACTCCCTACACATTAGGGGCATTTCCCAGAAACCAATTAACTTACAAACCCGCACGTCTGGACGTGGGAGAAAGCCTGTCACAAGGAGAACTTGTGCAACTCCACACTGACAGCACCCAAAGTCACTTTTGAACCCGGGTCTCTGGCACTGTGAGACAGCAGCTTTACCAGTTGTCCTATCAGTGCATGTGTATTACCAGCGTTCTACTGACCACAGCATATTCAGTCCCACACTGGAGTCAAATATACAGAGGTCTGCTAAATTGGCAGCTGCAACCCATGCATGACCTTGTTTTGTTGGACATGTAATTTCTAAAGAATCTAAGTATGATTGATGAAATATTGTAGAACATCATAGAACAAATGCGGTGCGATTTAAAATGGAACCAAATGCAATATTGATATTATTGAGAAGCTAAAATCCTCTACTCATGTGAAATATTCAAGACTGAATTCTAACAAGAAAATCTAGAGTCATTATATGTCCCAGGTCTGCACACATAGGCACAGAAGTTGCCATTTTGCCATTTATTAATTACTGATCTGTATTCCAGCTACAGGCATTGTCCTTCCATCCATTTACTCTCTTATCAATCGAAGATCATTACATTTAATCTTGGGATTTCAATCTTCCTGAGAAGAGATATCCTTGATCTTCCTGAGAAGAGATATCCTAGTTTCACAAAAAGGTGTATCCTGTTTTACCCACTAAATTGTCACAAACCAAGTTTAAGCATCTTTAACCCTTTAAGGTGGCTATAATTCTGCTCACCATTAATAATACCCTGCTTTTCTGGGGTTTTTTTTCTGCCAAGGTGGATTACTTTACTGTTTTCTATTTTGTATTCCATCTATTAAGTTGTCACCTATTTGCATAGCCTGGGTATATCTCTTTGAAATGCATAAAAACCATAGTTTCGAGAAATTTGAAATAAAACCAGCAAATGCTGGAGATATTCCGCAGTTCAGACTGTCTCAAGATATATCCCTCCAGGTTTCCACATCCTCCTCACATCCTCCCCCACGGGCACCCAGCTTTGTATCAACCCTGAATATATCAACTTTGTCCCCACCATCCAAGACATTGAAACCAATCATTAATCCTGTATATCACCTCCCAATATCATATGCTCGAATTTTATTTGATAGCTTTGTGCAGCAGCTTACTAATGAATAAATGTTGCTGGATAGAACTAGCAACACCTTTTTCCATCACTTTGCAAATGAGTGAAAGCAGACTGGCCAGGCAGTAATTAGACATTTACATTTGTTCCACTTTTTTTGAACAGGGCAATTTGCAACATTACGAGTGATTGACAGTGCTAGGGCCATTTTTCATTCAGGAGCTTAAGCTATTGAACAAATTAATATTGTTGATGAGAAAAACAGCATGTAAATTGTGTTGAGGGACAGTATTTTTGCTGTGATTAACTCCACTCTAGCAAGGAGGATGTTGGAAGGCCAAGCACTGCAGTAAGGGGTTGACAAGGGGGTTGGTATATTATATTTTTGTTTTCCTATTCCTGTGCCCACATTTCTCAAGCATTTTGCTGTGTGAAACAATAATACAGATTGTACCATTTGACACCGGATTCCTACAAGTCACCCAAAATGTTTGTATTTTCTCACTGCAGATTTAAATAAATCAGAAACTTACACATTCCCAATGTCATTATTATTTTTGTCCATTAAATTGTATTTTGTGTCTTTTCATCCCTTTTTGAAAGTTTCTACCTGAGGCCTCTATCAAATATTTGGATTTGGCAAAAATTGTTGGGGAATGTGCAATGTGGAAACAGGCCCTTCAGCCCAACTTGCCCACACCGACCAACATTTCCCATCTACACTAGTCCCATCTGCCTGCATTTAATAATAATAATAATAAATTTTATTTATTGGGCACCTTTCAGACATCTCAAGGACACCTTACATAGGTTAACAGGAAATATAAACATATAATCAGAATAAAATAAATAATAAAGACATCACAGAAGCACAAATTAAAAACAGAATTCAGTCCAAAAACAAAAATCAAAAACACAATGTGAAGGGCATTTGGCCCATATCCCTCTAAACCGTGTACCTGTCTAAATGGTTTTTAAACGTTATGATAGTACCTGCCTCAACTACCTCCTCCGGCATATACCTACCACCCTTGGTGTAAAAAAGTTACCCCTCACGTGCCATTAAATCTTTACCCCCTCACCTTATACTTATGTCCTCTGGTACTCTATTCCACAACTGAGAAAGAGCCTCTATGCATTTACCCGATCTATTCCTCTCATAATTTTGTACACCTTCCTAAGATCACCTCTTATCCTCCTGCACAACAAGCTATAGTGTCCTAGCTTGCTCAGCCTTTTCCTACAGCTCAGACCCTCGAGTCCTGGCATCATCTTTGTAAATCTTCTCTTCATCTTTTCCTGCTTGACAACATCTTTCCTATAACATGGTGTCCAAAACTGAACACAATACTCAAAATGTGGCCTCATCATTGTCTTATGTAACTACAACATGATCTCCCAACCTCTAACTCAATACTGACTAATGAAGGCCAAGATGAAAGCCTTTTTGACCACCCTATCCACCTGTGATACCACTTTCAAGGAACTATATATTTGCACTCCTAGATCCCTCTGCTCTGTAACACTCCCAGAGCCCTACCATTCACTGTGTAATTCTGCCCATGTTAGACGTCCAAAAAATGCAACGCCTCACATTTCTCTGTATTAAATTCCATCAACCATTCCTCAGCCCACCTGGCCAATCGATCAAGATCCTCCTGCAATTTTTCACAACCATCTTCACTATCTACAAAGCACCCACTTTGTGTCATCTGCAAACATTAATATGTCTATTTTTCCTTTCATTATATTGAATGTTTTACATTTTTCTGCATTTCCCTTCTATGTCCAACAGTGGAGAAAATACCTCTGTAATAAATTGGAAGAAGGAGAAAGGAACAGGCAGCTACAATTACAAGAAAACCATCAACTTTATGTAGAGGGAATAGACACTTGAAACTAACATCAACTGCAAATTCTTGTTTGATGGAAAATCTCAAGGCATCAATGTGTGTCCTTGCTATCATCACTTTGTTAGACGAGGGAACAGTGTCATGAAATGAAATGCTTATTCTCGCCCTCCATTTTTTTCTGACATTCTGATAGAATTCATTAAAACAAAGAAGCAACTGGAACGTTTGGAAATCCAATTAACATTAGTACTCACATGCTCTGAAAACTCCTGTATTCTTTTGAAAGAATATATTCTTAAACCCTAACAATAAAATGTTATGTTACTAATCTGGAACAATGATAATCAATGTGATTAATTTTAGTTATAATCCATCTGTTGATTACATTTAGTCATGAGACATTCTTTAGTAGGTTATCACAGTATGCTTCTAGATTTAAATTTTGTTTTTTTAATTGTGATCAATTCATTCCTTGGTGCAGGTATTGTTGACAAGGTGACACCATGTTATGGGAAAGATGTTGTTAACCTTTTCCTGTAGCTCAGACCCTCGAGTCCTGGCATCATCCTTGTAAATCTTCGCGGTTGTCCTGCGTTACAAGGAGAAGGCAAAAGAATGGGGTTAGGAGGGAAAGATAGAACAGCCATGGTTGAATGGCGGAGTATGGGGTGAATGGCCTAATTCTATTCATATCACTTATGACCTAATGTTTTAGAAAGAACTGCAGATACACCACCTTAATCACAATTGTCCTGTGGTTGTTTTGTGTCAAATTTCGTTCAGATTGATGTTATATTTCATGCTAATGACATTTTTAGATTTACAAAACCCCAATTTAAGAAACATTTCTTCCCTGTGCTTACAGCTATGACGTCACAATAGGATTGTAGCCCTGCTCGCAACATTGTTGCTATCCAAGTACACCGAGTCCTGCTAGCAGGGCTACAATCCCATTGTGATGTCATAGCTGTCAGCAAAAATGTTAGCGCTATCGTATACCGTTTTGGCGTTGTTCCGCAAGCACATACGGATAGATAGATAGATAGATAGATAGATAGATAGATAGATAGATAGATAGATAGATAGAAACAAGATGAGAGTTTTACAAATATATAGATAACAAGTCTGCACTTCATACTGTGAAGCAGAACTAATTATCATTACTGCTGCAATCCCTACAATGATTAAGTATTTGTTCTAAAAAGCAAAAATATGACACTTCCATATCCAATGTTAACCTTCACTATACTGTAAGGGAGTCCAGAACCAGGGGCCACAGTTTAAGAATAAGGGGTAAGCCATTTAGAACCGAGACGAGGAAACACTTTTTCTCACAGAGAGTCTGTGGAATTCTCAGGGCGGTGGAGGCCGGTTCTCTGGATACTTTCAAGAGAGAGATAGATAGGGCTCTTAAAGATATCGGAATCAGGTGATATGGGGAGAAGGCAGGAACGGGGTACTGATTGAGGATGATCAGCCATGAACACATTGAATGGCGGTGCTGGCTCAAAGGGCCGAATGGCCTACTCCTGTCTATTGTCTATAGTTCCAACCTTAACCCCATTTTTAAGCTAACTCAACCAGCTCAAAGGTATGAACCTGGAACTTACTGCAACATGGGATGAGCATCTGGATGATTGAAGGGAGAATAATTGGGGAAAGAAGCAAGAGTTACAAGAGTGGTCTAGAGTTTCTGGGATGGGTGGAGGGAATGTTGGTTTGACTTTCCTCAGCAGTAGGAGCTATTTTTTTTTCTGGACATCCGGTGGCGCTGTTGCTAGCTGTCTCCGCCCACGGTCTGGCTGCCTTTTTTAAAATTTTGTTATGTTTAGAGTGTTTATTTAGAGGTATTTTATGTGGGGGGTAGGGTAAGGGGGAAACCGTCCTTCAGTTGCTTCCTGGCGAGGATGCGGCTATTATCCGAGTCGCGTCCTCGCCCCCCTCCTCGCGGCCTACCAGCTGGATTGGCGCAGCCTTTCCTGTCGGACCGGACCAGAGCTTCAGCAGCGGCGGCGAGGCGCTGGAAACATCGCGGAGCGGGTGAGGCCCTTCCTGGGATCGTCGCTTGGAGCTCCGGAGTGTTGGGCCGCTGCTCCAACATCGCGGAGCTGTGGGTGCAGAGCTCCCAGCGCGGGCGGCGCTGACTTTAACATCGCGGAGTTCTGGGATCCTTTGCCGGGGGTCGCCAGCGCAAATTTCCGCCCAGCGCCACTTGTGGACATCGGGAGCCGCGGACTCCGGTGGAAGGTGGCCGATGAGAGGTCCCCGGTGAGAGGGCCTGAACATCGGGCCGCCCGTAGCGGCGACTACTGGGTGCTCAGGAGGCCCCGACCACGGGTGAACATTGGGGAACATCGGCGAGGAGGTTGACTGGACTTTGGCTCCTCCCCTCACAGTGGGGAACTTTGGTGCCGCTGTGGGGATGTTTGTGTTGTGGATTACTGTGTTCTGTGTTTTGTGTTTATTTAATTTAATTTTTTTTGTATGACTGTAAGGGGGAAAATAATTTTGTTGTCTCTTCATTGAAGACAATGACAATAAATTAAATCAAATCAAATCAAATCAAATCAAATATTTCTCTCGGTGGGTTCCTGGTTTGACCATTTAAAATTGACCATTAACTTTCATTGGAGTTTGTTTTTCCTCAGGGCAGAATGATCTAGAAGTACGGGCGCAGGTTTAAGGTGAGCAGGGAAAAACTTAAAGGAGGGGTGTGTTTTTCCACATAGAAGGTGGTAATTACCTGGAATGAGGTAAAACCCTTATAGCTTTCATTCACACCTTGCTTTATCCAAACATAAATTTTATTCAATAATTATTCACCATCGTTAACACACCATTTTTGTTCTTTCCCTATTCTCCTAGTCCTTAAAAATTGTTAATCATAGAATCACAAAATAATACATCACAGAACAGACCCTTTTGGTCCACCTCATCTATGCCAACCATGATGCCTGTTTATGCTGCCACTATTTACCAGCATTAGGCCGGTATTCCTCCACACCTTTCCTGTCCAGGCACCACCATTGGCCCTCACCACATCCATGGGCGCTCTCAGGCTGGGTCAATTACTTTGAAGGTCCCAACCTGCTCAGACAGCTGTGGACCGGAGACATTGACTGCATCATACTTCACCTCTTCCCCTGGCTTGATACTGCCTGCTCCAATTGCTCCCCCTTGAGAGATTCACCTGGGTCCTACTGCTCCTCCAATTGCCTAAAAATCAGGGACTTTAATACCAACACTGTTGGATCCTGCTGCCCTTCTCCCCATGCTAACAATGCCACTTCTACTACTCCCACTCCTACACCATCCTGCACAACCCCCTCATCTCTGAACCCCTATCCCGCCTCGACAATATCTCTTCCAGGCACTCCGCCCCATCCTGCCCCCCTCAGAGTCTGGATCTGACCCCAGCCCTAACCCCTTTTAGGTTTTTAACATCCCCCCCATTCACAATACAGTGGTCTGTCCTCAGCAGAGGCCTTACCTAAGCACCTGTAGTGCAACACCTCAATGAGTTCGGAGCTCATCATAAAGTTGCTCTCTTCTTCCGCTGCCTCCTCCTTCAAACCTTTTTCATTTTCAAGGAGTCCTCGCCTCCCGGTGACGACCCTGTGTCTAACATTCCTCTTCCTCATGGACTCCCCCTGCTGGCCGACTCTCGCTGGACCCTTTTATTTACAATTGCCCGCATGACATCAAGCATCTTGACTTCTCCATGTGTCTCACTCACTCCAATCTCACCCCCTCTGAATGCACAGCCCTCTCCTCACACAGTAATAATCCCAATATTGGTATCAAACCTGCTGACAAGGGAGTTGTTGTTGTAGTTTTCAGGCTAACTTCTACTGTGATGAGGCGAGGCACCAACTCTCATACAGCTCCTCATTCCCTACCCCTTGACCATGATCATGAAGCCACATTATCCCAGACTGTTACTGATCTCATCACCTCTGCCAATCTACCCTTCACACTATCTCTTTCCCAAAATCCATATACAGGACTGCCCTGGCAGACTCATTGATTTTGCCTGCTCCTGCCCCACTGAATCATCACCGAATATTTCCCGCCTACCTCAGAGACACCTTGCACATCTTTCAAACGTCAATAACTCAATTGCTACGCCCCATCTCCTCATCTGTACCATGGACATCGCCCCTTTACACCTCCATCCACAACCATGATGGTTTCAGGGCTCTTCAGTTCTTCCTTGAACTGAGACCCAATCAGTTCCCCTGTATCAACAATCTCCTATGTGAGGTGGAACATGTCTTCACACTAAATTTCTCTTTTGACTCCACTCACTTTCTTCAAGTTAAAGGTGTAGCCATGAGCATTTCCGTGGGTCCCAGCCGTGTCTACCTTTTTGAAGGTTGTTTCAAACGGTCCTTGTTGCAAATGAACATTGGCACTGTCCATTAACTCTTTTTCTGATACATTAGTTGAGTTTATTGCCACGTGTACCAATGTACTTTGAAAAGCCTTTGTTGCATGCTAACCTTCTATCCAGAAAGGTTTTCTATTATTTATCCTCTCTGCATTCTTTACCATTGTGTGTACTTCAATCAGTCCTTTCTTCAGCCCCTGTTCCAAAGAAAATAAACCCAACCAAACCAGTCTCACATAACCAATAACTAAAATGATCCATCTCATGCAACATTCTGGTCAGACATCTTTACACCCTTTCCAGTACAATTAAGTCTTTCCGAAACTGGGGTGGTCAGACTGTGTACAGTACGCCAACTATAGACTAAGCAATATTTTATAAAGTCAAGTTGTAAGCCTCCATGTTTTCATTTACCATTCCCCAGCTAATGAAGACAGTTAACCCATATGCCTTCTTTAGCACCTTCAGGGATCCATACACCAAGGTTCCTCTGTTTCATAATCCACCAAAGTCCCTACCATTCACTCTATATGTCCTTTCCTTATTTGCTCTCCCAAAGTGCATCATTGCTGTGAGGAGGTACCCTCCTCATTATCAACACCACCACCAGTCTTCAAGTCATCTCCAAACTTACTAGTGATGCCTATAGTGAGATATATCCAAATTATTGATGTTGGAGAACATTGCCACACTAATTTCAAAATCTGTAACCCATTGGAAACTCATATTCACAGCGATGACAGTCTAAGCACGTTTGCCTCCATGTTTATCTTGCACAACCTCAGTCTAAACTACAGATTTTCATGAAAACTGCTTGTGATTGAGATATTTGTTTGTTGCATTATTACGGGTGCAGATGTGTATTGATAGATTTGGCCGATCATTCTAAACTGAAAAATCTGGCAGACTTCACAATGTGATTGCTTAAAGACATGCTACTGCTAATGGTGTTCACCATCTGGTTTAGTTCAGAAAGGATGGGTTACAAGCTCACCACAGATCCCTGTGCCAAGTTCCTTCATGTTCTGTCAGACTGAGGTTTGGTTTCTGGCAGGCTTTCCAATGCTCAAATCATTTTGTTGTGTTTACCCTTCAGCCTTGTTGCCTGGTCCACAGCTGTTCAGATTCTGCATTAGCCAAGAGGTCAAACACATGCTCAGTTCAGCTTTCGCAAAGAGCCAACTCATTTATTCCAAGGGCAGGAACAATATTCTAGCTTCACATTTCCAATTTCTGGCCTCTCAGTTCTTTTGACATTTAAAGGCAAAGTTATCTTTTCTAAGGTAGCTTAGCACAGGATTGCTGGCCCTTCGCAGCAAGTTGTCACCGAAAGAGGAAATTCAACAGTGTTGCAAAATCCTGCCATATTTCAAAACCTTACAGAGGCAAAATGTTAATATCATAAACATTTCTATCACTTTTTCCCCAAGATTGCTTTCTAAGTCACTAAAGATGTTCAAAAAAGCTAAAAAAATCACGTGGAAGTCCCGTCATCATACTCTTCCAGGACTCAATGGTAACCAAAATTTCAGAACTATAATATGCTTAAGTAGAGAAATAAGTAGAGACCTATATCAATGATTTGGATGAGAACATACATGGCAAGATTAGCAAGTTTGCAGATGATGCAAAAGTGGGTGGTTTTGCAGATAGTGAAGATGGTTGTGAAAAATTACAGGAGGATCTTGATCGATTGGCCAGGTGGGCTGAGGAATGATTGATGGAATTTAATACAGAGAAATATGAGGTAATAATAATAATAATGGATGGGATTTATATAGCGCCTTTCTAATACTCAAGGCGCTTTACATCGCATTATTCATTCACTCAGTCACACTCGGTGGTGGTAAGCTACTTCTGTAGCCACAGCTGCCCTGGGGCAGACTGACGGAAGCGTGGCTGCCAATCTGCGCCTACGGCCCCTCCGACCACCACCAATCACTCACACACATTCACACACAGGCAAAGGTGGGTGAAGTGTCTTGCCCAAGGACACAACGACAGTATGCACTCCAAGCGGGATTCGAACCGGCTACCTTCCGGTTGCCAGCCGAACACTTAGCCCATTGTGCCATCTGTCGTCCCAGGTAGTGCATTTTGGGAAGTCTAACATGGGATGGACCCACACAGTGAATGGTAGGCCTCTGGAGTGTTGTAGAGCAGAGGGATGTAGGAGTGCAGGTGCATCGTTCATTGACGGTGCAGTCGCAGGTAGATAGGGTGGTCAAAAAAGCGTTTGGCACATTGACCTTCATCAGTCAGAATATTGAGTAAAGAAGTTGTGAGGTCATGTTGCAGTTGTACAAGATGTTGGTGAGGCCGCATTTAGAGTATTGTGTTCAGTTCTGAGCACCATATTATTTGCTACAAGAATCTTGTGAGAGTAATATTAGTGGCAAGATGAGGGGGCACCAAAAAAAATGAAGGTTATGAAGAGTCTTACAACATCCCTGCAACAGTTGAAAGCACAAGCATTTTAGTCGATGAAGGGAAAGGAGCTCAAAGTGCTGATATGGATCTGTGGACAAGGATCAACTAATTCCACTAATGCTGTGTACATTGCTGAGCATCCCCAGCATTTTCTGCTTCATTTCAGATTTCCAGTCTCTGTAGTTTTTAGATTTACAAGCAATAATATGGTTAGTCCCAACATTTTCAGTCAGCATGTTAATCATCACATTTCAACCAACTTCAAAAGAATGGAAGGATGTCAGGAGTGCTTTGTCAAATAAAATGTTATGTAAATACAACACTAATGTTTGTACGTTAATTGCACTCTGAAAATGCCGCTAACATGTCGGGATGCATGAGAAAATGGGATGACAGAACTAGTGTGAACGACCAATGGTTGGTGTGGACTCTGTGGGCCGAAGAGCTTATTTCCATGTTTGTTCTTTCTTTTCTGAGTTTTTGTTATATTATTTATTATGATTACATACTCTGTTGTGCTGCAGCAAGTAAGAATTTCATTGTTCTGTCTGGGACATGACAATAAAACACTCTTGGCTATCTCTAAAATTAAAAACGAAAACTATTCCTTATATGAAAAGATCCACAGATAAATTCAGTTTATTCAGTTTATTTTCTTGCAATATGTTTCTGCTGAAAAAATGGGAAAATAATGAAATAAACATTTAAAAATTATCAAAACATTTTGTTGTAAATTGAAAGATATTAAAATGTAAATTATAAACTGACAGACTCTTAAGACACATAATGTAAAGCAGCAAAATTTCCAATTCCACAATCACCCAGTAAAATCTTTTTGACAATTTGAAAAATAAATGTCACTTGTGCCTATTTGAAGGCACAACTCATCAAAACAAAGCATTCTTATTGATATAAATTCATCATACACCTTTTAGAAAACTGTAATTTGAAAGGTAATATTTTTCAGATATACATAGTAGCAAATCCCTGTAAAATATTATATATTTAAAAAAACAAAATATAGTAATCAATCATTGACTCTTTTATTCAGCAAAACAAGTTAAGAAAAATGATACAGATTTATTAATGTAGACCCATTCCGCCTACGACAGTTGTTCAGTTATGCACAGATCAAATAAAATGCTTTCCAGAATTGTATATAATGAATCGTTTCCCCAGAATTAAAATAATGTCATTTATAAGTATTCAAAAATATAATTACATTTAACAAATAAAATGAATGCTAGAATTATATTTCTATGGTATTCTAGGCATTTTTGATTTACACTGGTAGTTTAGAGCTTTTGCTGGATGGTATAAAAATAATTAATTTTATTAATTGCAGGAAATTATGTAAATTTGCACTGACTGCTTCAACAGCATACATTTAAAATATAATGATGTGCTCTAAACATGGTATTTTATTTGAAAATTGCTATTCATAATTGAACAATAATAAAATATTAAATGAAGAGATGCATTTATTTAATACATTTTTAAATATATATCACATTAAAGTACAATTTTGGCCAAATACAAGTCATGGCTGCCTCATGCATAACCTGTATATATGTGGGTACAGACTTGCTTTGGGAAGGGGGTTATGGAAAAATTACGATGCAACTAGTGGATGGATTGCCATCAATCACTGATTTGCGAATTCTGGCAATATCCAGAATTTTGATACAAGTCAGTGTACTGGAAATTAGTATCAAGCCCTAATAAATGCATTGTTTTTTTCTTCTTAATATGGCACTTCAATAAAAACACTGATTTACACAAACAAGATTTTTTGTTTAGTATTAGTATAAAACACATTTTACTGATACCATACTGACATTAGCAGGTGTTGGCAAAAAGTAGTCACAGCAACATACAAATGTAAATATATTACACCACCATTTGGAGCAGAAAGGATCATGTTGGTTTGCACGGTGCAAATAATACGTGATAGGTTTATGTGATTATTAGATAAATAATTTGAATGCACATTAATGGCAATGTAATTTGACAATATATCAAAATGGAATGCCTCCAACAAAACCACACAATTAAAACTTAGCAGATCTTTTAAGTTAAATTCCGTGTTCAATGTTCTTATACATCCTTCACTATACTGAGAATATGATATTAATCAATAGCATTTTTTAAATATCCTATTTTGTTAGATGACTACATTCAAAATGTCATTGAATAATGGAATATAAAAAAATGTAAAAATTCATCATGCATTTATTGACACAAAGATTAATTAATTATTATTTTAAAGTTTTGTTTCCCCTATTAAGTGAGATGAGCTTTTAAATCTTAGTTTGGTTACATAAGTATACTGAAGATCAAAACATGATTAAGTGAGGAACCACAAAACTGATCCCTGGAATTACAAGACTGACTGTGAGACCATATATTCTGAAACTAATTATTTTCTTTCTTGGAGACTTGAGAGGACAGTTTACAGTAGTATTAAGATATTAAATGATAAAGGAAAGGATATATATTCAAATAAGTAAAAGCATAACATTTGCATTTTTAGTGAATCAAATGTCCTTATAGTTGATCTATTCATGAAATTCTAACATTAAGATATCAAAGTTTTTAAGATTGGATTATAAAACAGAGACAAGGTGAAAAGTACAGCAAAGTGTGGTCAGCTGTGTAAGGCACAGAGGCAACTTTTAAATAGAAAAACAGCTGTTCTGATATATTAATAGCAGAAAACATATATTTTACATATTTTATTAACTGTTGGTATAGACGCTTAATGTCATCAGAACTGACTGTTGAAACATTGCACTGATCCCATTTAGTCAAGTAATGAGACAGTAATCTGCAGAGTTCAATCATTCTGCACCTCAAAATGTAGTCCAGTGTTTAATCTAAAATGTTTGTTTCATTTAAAATGTTATCTTTGCCTTATTTCTTGCTTCATAAATCGTAACATTTCAACATTTATTTCACTCATAAAGAGTACATTTTCACAAGAAAATAATATCTTGTGTAGAGATATCATTAAAGTTTAGGTTGCACCTGTATCTTAATGTTACAGACCAGATGCTAAATGCAATAACTAAACTGTACTTAATAATGTCAAGCTTAATGGAGTACATTTTATACTACCTGCAAATGCTTTCTGGGGTTCTTTAACTCATTGAAATGCTGACAATATTTTATTGAGTTATGCATGAAACAGACAATTAAACTACTGTAAGAAGCAGTTTTTTTGGTCCCAGTTCCTTTCTTATGTTGCATGATTTTTCACCTTTTATAATTTCATATTTCCACATAATTAAATTAAATTTATTTTATCATTGGCCTTTGTTGGATCAGTAGAATTGACATAATTTACATAATCTTTAATGTGCTTAGTGTTATTGCATTTCAACAATGTGCGCAGCATGTTCTTCAATACAGCTCGTTCCGCAATCAGAGCTATTGACAGCATCATCTTAATTGAATTTTGAATGTTCTTATCTCCATTGGATTCACTTCTATTTCGGTACTATTATTTGGATCTTGTATTACGTACATCATAGTCAAAGTTGACGGGGTAAAATGTTGAATTTTTAATTCTCTAAAGAGTTTCTGCACAGGGATCTGCAAAAAATATTTTCATTTCATTGTTTGAATAGAAATAGAAGTTAATATTATCGTAATTTTTTAACACAGAAACAGGAATTAATAATAAAATAACAAAAACAAAATAATTTTTGATATTTACATATGACTCTTCAATCATTGGAGGAATAATTTAAAAACACATTTGTATATGCATGTTAAATGCAATAAAGGACATAACCTTTCTAAATCTAAAAATCTAACCAGCATAACTATACTTCCTGCCCAAAGAGTAAAAAGCCAGATGTTCAAAACAGAATTACCTACCTTGCCTTGTGTAGTAGAACAAAAAAGTCCAGTGTTTTTGTTTAAAAATCTACAATCAAACCCCTTTCTGTGGATGATCAGGGCTACTTCATCTGATGGATTCCATTCATCCTGTAATGACAAGCCAATTTTTCAAAGGTCCAATTTATCCACTTTTTATAAGATACAATCAATAGAGAGTATTTTATATCCAGTAAAAACAGCAAATAAAGAAAGCAGGATTTATTTTTCTACATCAGGAAACGGCAGGCTTTTGAGAAAATGCTGGAATCCATTGCTAAGAAGGTAATAACAGGGCATTTTGATAAGTTTAACACAAATAGGCAGAATCAACCTTGATACATGACTGGAAAAAAAATAATC
This sequence comes from Amblyraja radiata, assembly GCF_010909765.2. Classification (NCBI taxonomy): domain Eukaryota; kingdom Metazoa; phylum Chordata; class Chondrichthyes; order Rajiformes; family Rajidae; genus Amblyraja; species Amblyraja radiata. Next base: position 19,771,805 of record NC_045958.1, on the reverse strand, counting down.
AACACATTTCTTAAGTTTTTCAAGGATGCACCAAACTGGAGAGATAAACTGGAGCCGGTGGATGGAGTTGGTCTAGATTCACAAATGTCAATGATTCTATGTCACATTAAAGGTGATTTAGTATGGCTAGAAGGATGATTAATAGACAGAAAATAAAGGACAGTACCAAATGGGTTAGCTAAGTAATTATGGAGATGCCTCAGGTTAGTTATCTATGCTCAATATTACTGCTTAGATGAAAAGATGAAGTGCCTTGACTCAGTAGAAGAGCCCGATCGCAAAACATCATCTATCCCTTTCCCTCCACAGATTCTGCCTAGACTGCTGAGCAATTTGTTTTTGATCTGGTACAATAGCTCTACTTCTTTAAATCACAAGTCTGAGTTAGAATGAAGCAAGACTTACTAACAATATTCCCTACTTTTAGGTCTGAACATCTTCCTTCTGAACACCAGAAACAACCAAATTTGCACCCCAACAGCCAGACCGAATGGACTTGAGCAAAACTTACCACAGAAACTCAAAATTCATCAATTTTTGGAATTACATGTAAAGTATAGGCCTTACCTTTCCCTCTATTGTTCTAAGGTTAAGTATTTGCATATCACATGGCATAGATGATGAAAGAGGACTGAATACATTCAAGAGTGGAGGAATTTCATCAACATTTAGGTTCACAACCATTGGAATGACTGGCTGATTCAGATAAGATGATGTTTTGTGGCTCAACAAAGATGGATAACTCATTGCCTTCACTTCATCCTGGTAAAAAATAGAAATGCACAAATCAAAAAATGTATCTCAGTATCAACAAGTAGTAAAAGAAAAACCAATGCAATTAAAAATAAGAAAGGAATAATTGCCTGTGATTTTAAGGAGAGTTATTTAAGGGGAGATTAATAGAATATCCAGAGAGATTGTGCAAAGATCTAGAATGCTAATCACTTGCTAATTACTCTATTTTGCAGAGGATTCAACTTATCACATGTACCAAGGTACAATGAAAAGCTCTATTTTAAAGCGTATTTTTGTGTGCTGTCCAAACAGATCAGATATACCACATATAGATACAGTTTAAAGTCATGAACAAAAGGGGGAGATATTGAGTGTAAAATATAGCTCTCAGCATTGTGACGCATCAGTTCCTTAGATACATTCCAATGGACGCAATGGGGTAGAAGCTGTTACTCTAGCTTGTGGAAGGACAATTCAAAAGCCAAAAATGGAGGTGAAAGAACTGTTCCCCAGTCTAGTGGTGCACACTTTCAAACCTCTGTAACCTTCAGCCGGACGGGAGTAGGGAGAAAAAGGCATATTCAGGGTGGGATAAGTTTGAATTATATTAGCTGCTTTTCCGAGGCAGCGTAAAGTATGGATGGAGTCAATGGTGGGAAGTGTGGTCTTGTAGCGTGTGTCTTGGAATAAAGCACGGAGTCGTGTTTAGAGAGAGACACTTTTTATTCTGATCCTCCCGGTTGTAGGGAAGACCAAACGAGAGAAAGATGGCACCCAAACCCCAGCCTTTAAAGCCTCCGGCTAAGGGCCGCCTCCGGACTGAACCACTCCTGTGCCGAGGGGTTCGACACTAAGGTGGCACGACCCTTGGGAGCCGCCACAGGACCCCCCCCCCAGAACCAGAGGCATGAAACGCACCGGCGGGCGAACGACCCGGCCGGCCCGTGTGCGGAAGTTAGCCGCTCGTGGGGCTTGCGGAGGCATAGGTGGAGGGACAGGACGAGGGACCGGCGGGAGGACAGGTGGAGTGACAGGCGGAGGGAGCCGTGAAGGGGGGCGCCCTCGGGGCCGAGGTTGGGCAACCAGCACCGGCTGGTCAATGTCCAGGTGTGCCGGCTTCAACCGGTCGATCGACACTGCCTCCGGCCGGCCCCCCATGTCCAGGACAAAAGTCGACTGCCCGTGTTCCAGCACTCGGAACGGACCCTCGTACGGCCTCTGGAGTGGAGTCCGGTGGGCATCACGGCGCAGGAAGACGTACGGGCAGTCCCTGAGGGCTGATGGCACGTGTGGGCGAAATGTCCCATGGCGGGACGTCGGGACGGGTGCGAGCCTGCCAACTTGCTCGCGAAGGCGCTGTAGGGTGGATGAGGGCGTTCCCTGCTGCCCCGGCGCCGACGGCACGAACTCCCCGGGCACCGTGAGTGGCGACCCGTAAACGAGCTCCGCCGATGATGAGCCCAAGTCCTCTTTGGGAGCAGTCCGGATGCCCAGCATGACCCACGGCAACTCGTCCATCCAGTCCGGGCCGGAGAGTCGTGCCTTCAGTGCTGCCTTCAGCTGCCGGTGGAATCTCTCCACCAGACCGTTAGCTTGCGGGTGGTAAGCCGTGGTGTGGTGTAGCCGCACCCCCAGCAAGTGAGCCATGGCTGACCACAGCTCAGAGGTGAACTGTGGCCCCCGGTCTGAGGAGATGTGCGCCGGCACCCCGAAGCGAGCAATCCAGTGCGCGGACAACGCACGAGCACACGTAGCCGTTGAGGTATCGGTCAACGGAATGGCCTCCGGCCACCGCGTGAAGCGGTCCACCATTGTAAGCAGGTGGGTGATGCCCCGGGACGGCGGGAGAGGCCCTACAATGTCTATGTGGAGATGGTCAAACCGCCGGTGAGGTAGACCAAACTCCTGGAGCGGCGCACGGACATGGTGCTGGATTTTTGCCGTCTGGCACGGAATGCAGGTGCGAGCCCAATGGCCAACCTGCTTGCGCAGACCGTGCCACATGAAACGAGCAGCCACTAGTGCCGTTGTCGCCCGGATTGATGGGTGAGCCAGTCCGTGGATCACCTCGAACACCCTCCGGCGCCAGGTGGCAGGGACGATGGGGCGCGGCTGACCGGACGACACATCGCACAGGATTGTTTCTCCCCCAGGACCGAGAGGGACATCCTCAAGGCGGAGGCCGGAGATGGCAGTCCGGTAGGCGGGCACCTCATCGTCCGTGAGCTGTGCCGCCGCCAGAGCAGAATAGTCCATTCCGGGCGCCACCTCGAACACGGCGTTGATAGCGGGCCGGGACAATGCGTCGGCCACCCGGTTGTCTTTCCCCTTGATGTAGCAGATAGATGTAGTGTACTCCGATATATAGGCCAATTGCCGCTGCTGACGTGCGGACCAGGGATCGGAAACTTTCTGCAGGGCGAAAGTGAGCGGCTTATGGTCGGTGTAGGCGGTGAACGGGCGGCCCTCCAGGAAGTAACGAAAATGGCGCACAGCCAGGTACAGAGCCAGGAGCTCACGATCGAACGCGCTGTACTTGGTCTGCGCACGGTTGAGGTGCCGACTGAAGAAGGCCAGGGGCCGCCAACCTCCGCCCGTCAGCTGCTCCAGCACAGCACCAACCGCCGACTCCGAGGCGTCCACCGTGAGAGCAGTCTGGGCATCTCCCCGCGGGTGTACCAGCAGTACGGCCCGAGCAAGGGCCTCCTTCGCGCCGTCAAAAGCTGCCTCCGCCTCGTGGGTCCACTCAACGCTCTTGTGCTGCCCACCCGCCAGAAGTTGATACAGGGGCCGCATGATGTGGGCCGCGGATGGCACGAAACGATGATAAAACGCCACCATGCCGACAAATTCCTGCAGGCCATGCACCGTGCGTGGGCGGGGAAACCGGCGGATGGCGTCGACCCTGTCAGGCAGGGGAAACGCGCCTTGCGCAGTCACGCGGTGGCCGAGGAAGTCAATTTCATTCAACCCAAAACGGCACTTGTCCAGGTTGATGGCCAAACCATGCTCGCTGAGCCGCTGACAGAGCTGTCGAAGGTGAGCACAGTGTTCCTGTTGCGAGCGGCTGGCCACCAGGATGTCGTCCAGGTACACGAACACGAAATCGAGGCCGCGACAAACCCCGTCCATGAGGCGCTGAAAGGCCTGTGCTGCGTTTTTGAGGCCGAACGGCATCCGAGTAAACTCGAAAAGCCCGAATGGCGTGATGATCGCCGTCTTCGGCACGTCATCCGGGTGAACTGGGATCTGATTATAACCCCGTACCAAATCCACTTTGGAAAAAATCGTGGCCCCAGCCAAATGGGCCGTGAAGTCCTGGATGTGGGGTACGGGGTATCGATCCGCTGTTGTTGCCGCGTTCAACCGTCGGTAATCCCCACATGGCCGCCAGCCCCCGCTTGACTTGGGGACCATGTGGAGTGGGGACGCCCAAGGGCTGCTTGAAGGGCGGACGATCCCCAAGGCCTCCATCGTGCGGAATTCCTGCCGTGCCAGACGCAGTTTATCTGGTGGCAGTCGCCGTGCTCGTGCATGGAGTGGTGGGCCGGTAGTCGGGATATAATGCAACACTCCGTGGCTGGGGGTTGCTGATTGAAACTGCGGAGTGAGAATGTCCGGGAACGCAGCCAAGATACGTGCAAATCGGGAGTCCACGGACGCCAGTGGCCGTCCCACCGGTTGATCCACACGCAACGTGATCGGCTCCATCGTAGTGGCGTTGATCAAACGCTGACGTCCGACGTCCACCATGAGGGAATGCGCCCGGAGGAAATCGGCCCCGAGCAATGGTTGGGAGACGTCGGCAATGGTGAAGCTCCATGAGAAATGGCAGGAGCCGAGCACGATGGGAACCATTCGCAGTCCATATGTGCGGATGGGGCTGCCGTTCGCCGCGGTGAGGACGGGCCCCCGCTTACCGGAATGAATGTCGGCCAGCGAAGGGGGCAGGACGCTGAGCTCCGCTCCTGTATCCACGAGGAAGCGGGTCCCGGAGCGCCGATCCCAGGCAAAAAGGCGATGAATTTGGCCGGCCGCCGCGGGGACTATTGGCAGCCGGCCCAGGCGTTTCCCGGGAATGTGCATGGCTGGCGGCATTGTTGTGCTGCAGCACCCCAGCGTTGATGGTAGTAGCACCAACGTCTCCTGTTGGAGTCACTTGGAGCTTGCCTGCTCCTGCTGGTGGTGCCTGCAGCTTGCTGGCGCTGGGCTGCAGGTGCAGTACCCCTCACTGCCGCTGGGGGCGATCGTACGGGCCGTCGGGCTGGAGCTGTCACTCCTTCCACATCTCCCCCGCCCCACCGGGGGAATTCGGGAGCTGCTGGGGTGACATCATCGGCGTACCTGCTGACGGCGAGCGCGTTGACGTCATCAGGGCGCGTCGACCTCAGCGCGACCCCGTCTCTGCTGACGCCCAGCGCGCTGACGTCATCAGGGCGCGCCATCCACAGGGCGTCGGCGCGCCTGCCGAGGGCCCGAAGGTCGGCAAACGAGACGTCGGTGAGCTGCAGACGAATGTAGGCCGGCAGCAGATGCAGGTATGTATACTCAAACATCAGGCACGGCGTGTGCCCGTCTAGTAGAGCCACCATCTCCTTTAGGAGGGAAGATGGCCTTCGGTCGCCTAGGCCCTCCATATGCAGGAGCCTACCTGCCCGCTCCATCCTACTCAGTCCGTAAATCTGGAGCAGGAGCTCTTTCAGGCCGAGGTATTTATTATTGTCCGGGGGGTCTGCGAGGAAGTCCGTGACCTCTTCAGCCGCATCCTGGTCGAGGGCTCCCACCAGGTAGTAGAAACGGGTGGCATCGACCGTGATGCCCCGCAGGTTGAACTGGGCCTCCGCCTGCTGGAACCAGATGAGCGGCTGGGTGGTCCAGAACTTGGGCAGTTTAACGGAGACCACGTCCAGAGACAGGGCCAGGCCGGCCTGTGAGGAGGTAGGGCTTTCTCTGTTCTCCATCATGACGCCAATGGAGCGTCGGGGTCACCAATGTAGCGTGTGTCTTGGAATAAAGCACGGAGTCGTGTTTAGAGAGAGACACTTTTTATTCTGATCCTCCCGGTTGTAGGGAAGACCAAACGAGAGAAAGATGGCACCCAAACCCCAGCCTTTAAAGCCTCCGGCTAAGGGCCGCCTCCGGACTGAACCACTCCTGTGCCGAGGGGTTCGACACTAAGGTGGCACGACCCTTGGGAGCCGCCACAGTCTATGTGATAGACTGGGCTGTTCACAACATTCTGGAATTTCTTCTGGTTTTGGGCAGAGCCAAGGAAGCTTTCACCCATTTCCACACCATTGATGCTGATTGGGGCATGTACTCCACCATGCATAGTTTTCAGCTAGTTGATCTGTTCTGAATTCATTCCATTCCCATCCCATGTACTCCACCAGGAATAGATTGGGTAAATACACAGTCTTTTGCTCAGAATAGGGGAATTGAGAACCAGAGGATATAGATTTAAGGTGAAGGGGGGGGGGGGGGAAAGATTTAATAGGTACCCGAGGGATACATTTTTTAACACAAAGGGTGGTGGGTATATGGAACGAGCTGCTGAAGGAGGTTGGTACTATCTCAACATTTAAGATACATTTGGACAGGTGCATGGATAGAATAGCTGTAGAGGGATATGGGTCAAGTGCAGACAGGGAAGACTAGTGTGGATGGGGCATGTTGATCAGCATGGGCAAGTTGGGCCTGTTTCCACGCTGTATAACTATGCTTCCTGAAGTCAGTAACTAGCTCGTTCATCTTGTGTGCACTGAGGGAGAAACACTGCGTCACTAAGTTCTCCTGTACTCAGTCTTGTCATTGTTTGTGAATCGGCCACCATAGTGGTGTCATCTACAAACTTGTAGCTTGAGTTAAAGTCGAATTTGGCCATACAGTCATGAGTGTAAAGGGAATATAATAGGCGGCTGAGAACGAATCCTTGCAGGGCACCAGTGTTGCGAGTTATTGCGGAAGAGGTGTTGTCACCACTTCTCACCAAGTGAGGTCTGTGGGTCAGAAAGTCACGAAGGGGGAGCTGATTTCAAAATTCTAGAGTTTGGAGATGAGCTTGGATGGGATTATGATGTGAATCCATTCTGTATCTATGATCGTCGCACCACTACTGATCCACCTGGTCTAAGACTGAAGAACACAGGCTCCAAAGGGTCAGAAGATGAAAAAACAACTTGGGAGAAAAGTCTATTTGATCCCTGTGTTCAATCATTTATTTGTTGCAGCTTGCCCTTGACAGTATTAATCAGAGCAACAGTTCTACAGTTCTTGAAGAGTAAATTAATCAGAGCAACAGTTCTACAGTTCTTGAAGAGTAAATTGCTTGCTTTCACAATTTATCTATTGCAGCTTGTCCTTGACAGTATTAATCAGAGCAACATTTCTACAGTTCTTGAAGAGTAAATTACTTGCTTTCACTACATGCCCTTTACACATCATGCAGTGTTAGCAACTTATCGAATGGAATAAATTCAGAACAGATCAACAAGCTGAAAACTACACAACCACGCAGAATTCTAGGCCACCGGACGGCAAAAATGAGATAGAGACACCATGAATACGCCCATTCTTAATAACGGTAGAGACCATCTTGCAAGTACAAAGGGAGCAGAGGTGTTTTAAACCATTTTGAACCAAATGTGACGAATGGGTGGTTCTTCCATGGTCTCTGTCAGCCAGTCCTTAGGCAATTCAATTCATTCTCAATAAAATACAGAAAGGGCTGAGGCTACTAGTTATAACAAAGGGATTTAAAAAATATATGGATTCACTTTTAATAACGTTATGTCACTGATGAGACAGGCATTTATTCCAGGCAAGCCCAGGTATTGTCTGTAATGTCAGGCAGAAGATCCTTCCCATTTTATTTTGCATTAATTTATGGAATGTACACCCTCCATAAATCAACATTTATTACTTATTTCCAATTGCCAAGAAGAAGATCGTGGTGAATTGCCTTTAACCGCAGCACTCCTTCTGGTGAAATTACTCGCCCAATGTTGTTATGCATGTCAGGGGTTAGAACCAATACTGACAGTCAATGTAGTTTTAAGTCAGGATGGTGTAAAATGTCAAGGGATACTGCAGGTGGCAGTGCTCTCCTGTGTCTGTGCTATTGTCCTTTTTGAGATGGTGGGTTTTGGAGAAGCTTTTGGAGTAGAATCTGTGAGTGACTGACTTTTCTATGTTCCCCATCAAAATCCCAGTTGTGGAGAAGAATTCTGCATCAGAACCAGACCCCACCCTAGACAAGTTATTCCAGTGGTGGCGGAGACAGGTATTCTCACATTTAGGAAGCAATTAGACATGCACTGAAAATGCCATGGCATAGAGTGCTACAGTCTAAGATCTGGAAAATTAGGTTAGTATACGGTAATTATATTCTTGATGGCTGGCATACACACAATGGCCAGACAGCCTGTTTCCTTGCACTTTAAACTCTTACCATCCACCTGAAAATAAAAAACTCAGGTACATTCATTCACAAAATTCAGAACAAATTAAATCCAGATAACTACTATCCAATCGGTCAATTACAATCGGTCAATTATCAGTGATGCATTGAAAGGTGTATGTGACAAGCAGCACCTGCTCTCGATTAACTGGCCCACAGGCTCAGTTTGGATTCCAAGTCATTCCAGTCTTGGCTAACAGGGAAAAAGAACTAACAGGGAGCAATACTATACTCACCACAGAAGTACTTGGCAAGCGTTATCTCAAATATGCAGAATATAACAATTACTGTTGCAGCAGCTTTACTATCAATATCCTGGGAAATGTTTTCACATTAAACAGACTCTCCTTTGACTCCATTCACTTTCTCCAGAAAAGAAATGTTGCTTTGGAAGCCAGGTTCATTGTTTGCTAGGATTTGTGGAATGTTCTTCAGTTCAAACCTAGTCAGGATCACAACTTCAAATATTTTGCTTATAACCATATAACCATATAACAATTACAGCACGGAAACAGGCCATCTCGGCCCTACAAGTCCGTGCCGAACAACTTTTTTCCCTTAGTCCCACCTGCCTGCACTCATACCATAACCCTCCATTCCCTTCTCATCCATATGCCTATCCAATTTATTTTTAAATGATACCAACGAACCTGCTCCACCACTTCCACTGGAAGCTCATTCCACACCGCTACCACTCTCTGAGTAAAGAAGTTCCCCCTCATGTTACCCCTAAACTTCTGTCCCTTAATTCTGAAGTCGTGTCCTCTTGTTTGAATCTTCCCTATTCTCAACGGGAAAAGCTGATCCACATCAACTCTGTCTATCCCTCTCATCATTTTAAAGACCTCTATCAAGTCCCCCCTTAACCTTCTGCGCTCCAGAGAATAAAGACCTAACTTATTCAACCTTTCTCTGTAACTTAGTTGTTGAAACCCAGGCAACATTCTAGTAAATCTCCTCTGTACTCTCTCTATTTTGTTGACATCCTTCCTATAATTGGGCGACCAAAATTGTACACCATACTCCAGATTTGGTCTCACCAATGCCTTGTACAATTTTAACATTACATCCCAGCTTCTATACTCAATGCTCTGATTTATAAAGGCTAGCATACCAAAAGCTTTCTTTACCACCCTATCTATATGAGATTCCACCTTCCATAAATTTTTATATTGGTGTCATTTTGGATTTGCATTCAAAACTAGAAAATGCCATAAATTTTTCTGAAAATCTCCACTCACATCTCAACTTTACAGAATCCAACTCCAACTCTCCCTTCCCCTTTGTTAATTTTCATCCATATATGCATATATGCAGTTTAATGTGGATAAATGTGAGGTTATCCACTTTGGTAGCAAAAACAAGAAAGAAGATTATTATCTAAATGGTGTCAAGTTGGGAAAAGGGGAAGTACAAGGGGATCTGGGGGTCCTTGTTCATCAGTCAATGAAAGTAAGCATGCAGGTACAGCAGGCAGCGAAGAAAACGAATGGCATGTTGGCCTTCATAACAAGAGGAGTTGAGTACAGGAGCAAAGAGGTCCTTCTGCAGTTGTATAGGGCCCTAGTGAGACCACACCTGGAGTATTGTGTGCAGTTTTGGTCTCTAAATTTAAGGAAGGACATTCTTGCTATTGAGGGAGTGCAGCGTAGTTTCACAAGGTTAATTCCCGGGATGGCAGGATATGCTGAGAGAATGGAGCGGCTCGGCTTGTGTACTCTGGAATTTAGAAGGATAAGAGGGGATCTTATTGAAACATATAAGATTATTAAGGGTTTGGACACACTAGAGGCAGGAAACATGTTCCTGATGTTGAGGGAGTCCAGAACCAGGGGCCACAGTTTAAGAATAAGGGGTAAGCCATTTAGAACAGAGATGAGGAAACACTTTTTCACACAGCGAGTTGTGAGTGTGGAATTCTCTGCCTCAGAGGGTGGTGGAGGACGGTTCTCTGGATACTTTCAAGAGAGAGCTGGATAGGGCTCTTGAAGATAGCGGAGTCAGGGGATATGGGGAGAAGGCAGGAACGGGGTACTGATTGTGGATGATCAGCCATGATCACATTGAATGGTGGTGCTGGTTTGAAGGGGCGAATGGCCTACTCCTGCACCTATTGTCTATATCCAAGGATATCCAATAGTAGGCTGCTGTCTCCCACAGCCACCTTCGACATTGGGCCTCTTGTCCTTTTTGCTGAAATATTACATTTTCCAGTTTCTCTGACGGTTATACCTGTTCTGACGCTGCTGCTTTCCATTCTAGTGCTTTTCAGGTGTTTTTATTTCTCAAGTGAGGGCTTTACCATACAGTAAGAAAGCCTTTGATCATCAGTTCCAATTCCCACACTTCTGTTCTCATCTCTCCTCCTCCCTCTGCCGATGGTAGGGTTTCTCTTGTCCTTCTGTTCTGCTGCCTCAACAACTGATGGATCATGTTCTATAAATATTGATTGTTTCAGCTTAATGGTACACATCTTTCTCTCTCCACTCTTTTCAACATTCCATCTGTTCAATTTGCAGACTGTGCTTCAGTTTCTATCTTCCAGCTGGTCTTCATCTTCAATGTACAATGATTACATAATGGAGATTTCTAGATTTTATTGCAGATTTCCACAATACACAATATGTTTCTGTAATAATATCAGACGAGGATTGTGTTTCTCCCAATTTAATCTCCTTCAGTTTTCCATTTATCTCGTTGGCCTGTACAATTGTTTCTTTTGTCAATACACCTCCACTGACTTCTAACCCATTGAAGAATTTCTCTTTCGTTCTTCCTATTCCTCCCTTTGTCTGTTGCACCTTAAAACATGGGTGATGCTACCTGAGATTCAGGGACCTCACACAATCTGCAATATAAACACTTGGACTAAAAGAGTGGTCCGGAGACTGGATATTCTGAAGAAATGGCTAACTTTCAGGCTGCCTTCGGGTTTTCCACATTTTACAGGCATTAGTCAGGAGCATTATGAACCTCTCCACATTTACGTCTCCTACACCATCCAGGACAAAGATACCCACTTGATTGGGACTCCATTCACTTCCTGCACTATTGGGACACAATAGCTGCAACACATAGACTCTCCAAAATCCACTGCAGCAACTCACCAAGGCTTCTTCCATATTACCTCCTAAATCCACAGCTTGTGACACTTAATGAAAAAGTGCAAGAGACTCATAGGAATGTTACTCCCTGTAAGTTTATCTTCAAGGCAAGCTTGCCCGAGTTGAAGATAGATTTTAATTGCCTTACTATCTCACAGTATCCGATTCACAACTGATAATTGATATTAGTTGGAAGAAAATCGGGCTAGGGCTCATGACAGAATAATAATAACAATAGTGTTCAATGGATTGCCATCGAGAAATTCAGTTGCATACAAGGCACAAACCATTGTGGACTACTGAACAGGCCTTGCACAATCCAGGGTCTTGCCTTTGCAGGTTTGCGCAGAGTGAATGATCGAAATGGAGTAAAACAGGACTGGATCCTGAGCCAGGATGAGCTTGAGATATCAGGGTGATGGAAGTGCCATTGCCAATCCCTTGACAGTGGATTGGAGTCTGGATTTGTAATAGTGTTGAGGGTTGGGTTGTTGGACAGAAAGAATGAGAAATTATTGCCATTGAGTCAGAATTAGGGAATGGTGCAGATGGAGTTGATAAAGGTGACATGGGTGATGGTGTGGGAGGCTAGAATAGAGAATCAGGGTGAGGGGCTGTTACAACAAATTGTATTCTAGATAATGATCATGTCGAGGCTGTGTAGAGGTTAAGTGGTATTACCAGTCCAGTTGCCTGATCGTGGTGGGAGGAACCAAGCAACTAATTGGTATACGGATCTGCAAGCTGGAAGTGCCATGACTGGAAATGGTTAAAGTGGGATTGCAGGCAGTGGATAGCCAGGCACAAATTTGCGGGAGACCAAACCAGTGCAAATAACACTGAAACACGTCTGAAGGGCCTGTCCCACTTGGACGACCTAATCCACGAGTTTAGAAGACCCTAGACGAGTTGAAAAAAATGTCAAGGTCATGTTGACTCGCCGAAGTAAAAGACCTCCTACGACTATGTCTACGACCTACTACGACCCCCCTCAACCTCAGTCTTCCACACCTAAGACCAACTACGACTATCTAAGAGTGGAAAATGATCACATGATAAAATGGTATCATGTTTGCATTTTTTTTCTCGGTCCAGTTACCGACCTACGACTACCTAAGACCACCATCACAACCTACCTACGAGTAAAAAGTATCAATTTATTCCATGCCAACCTTTTTTTTAACTTGTGGACATTTTTTATCAGGCTGGAAAAAACGGAGCAACCTACTTGAGGCCACAAGTACGCGGAGACCACTCACGAGCATGAGGAAGAGTTACGAAGACCTCCTACGACCTCGTGGCGACCATGCTGCGAGTACGAGTCAAGGGCATACTCAGCAGAAGTCGTCAATAAGGTCGCGAAAGTGGGACAGGGGCTTGACTATCATGGTGAAAGAGTGGATGTGTGCAAGGAGAAAAATTGATTATCGTTTGATGCCTCAAAATTTGTTTGAAACTGAATCACAGTGTGACACTGAAAATATAAAATATAACTCTTGCCAATGCAGCACTCCCTTAATACTTTGTTTAAGTAGGTGGAATTATTTGCTCATGTCTTTGGAGTGGGATGTGAACCCGTTATCTTGTGACAAGCGTACTATAATTCAGAAATTAAAAATTACGCGTCAAAAATTCCTGTTGTGAACTTGTGATAGAGGGGAGTGGAACTGAGCTCTACCTGCTTTCAGTTGACCTCATTATTAGCTATTCTGATGACAGACAAAGGCCTATTCATGATACCTTGAATTACTAAGATCATATAGTTGATGCAAAGAATTATAGATCTAGTGTGAAGATATAATTCTGATATGAAATATCATTTAAAGTCTGAGGAAGGGTTGCTGATCCAAAACATTGACTAGCTTCTCTTTCCAAAGTTGAGGAATAGATCGGATAGAGTCTCTTGCCCAGAGTTGGGGAAACTAGGACCAGAAGACACAGGTTAAAGGTGAAGGGGAAAGGATTTAATACGAATCTGAAGGGTAACATTTTTCACACAATGGGTGGTGGGTGTATGGAACAAGCATCCAGAGGATGTAGTTGAGGCTGGGACAATCCCAACGTTTGAGAAACAGTTAAAGACAACTACATGGATAGGACAGATATGGACCGAGCGCAGGCAGATGGGCCTAGTGTAGCTGGGAAATGTTAGCCGGTGTGGGCAAGTTGGGCTGAAGGGTTTGTTTCCACACTGTATCACTCTATGACTCTAAGATGCTGCCTCACTGGCCAAGTTCTTCCAACATTTCTGTATTTGTTGCAGATTCCAGCTTCTCAACTTTCTATTTAAAGATTTTCTATTTAAAGACTGGCTGGGGTCCTCTGTGTGTGCTACAGTATCTGGAAGACAATCAAAATGTTTTCCACTTATTATGACCTTCGCAACATTGGGCTCAGGTGGCTCACAACCATCACTAACCCCAACATTGATTAGGTCATAAATAAGAACTTTGACTCTAATTCTTTACGCATAAAAAATTATTAAAAACAAACAAAAAGTCATGTTTCATTACATTCTCTCTCTATTTAAGTTTCTTTCTAAGTTTCAATAACACAATGTTTTCGTGTGATGTGCATCATTTAAAACCATACTTCAGGAAAAATAATACTGCTGCTGCATTTCTAATCTTACCAGATTTACTCCAATTCTTTTTTCCAATAAAACTCTGAATAAATTGGCTGTGACTTTATTATCCTTAAGACCTTGACCTAGGCCACGATTGTCATCTTGCATCAGTCTGCGATCCATTATGACTTCCAGTTGACCTATTAAAGTAAAAATTGTGTTTTAACATTCAGGAATATCATTATTTGGCAGGATCACCTTAAATGAAACACAGATTAGGTATATTTTGCATATTTTTAATGAATCATATGTATAGGATTCTTGCAAACAAACAGACCAATAAATAAATCCATGGCCAGTGAGGCCCACCGTAAATTGGAGGAGCAGCACCTCATATTTTGCTTGTGTATATGAACATTGACTTCTTCAATTTCTTGCTTTCTCCCTCTTTTCCCTCCCCTTCCCAGCTCTCCCACAGCCCTCTGTCTCCGCCTCTTCCTTTCTTCTTCCCGCCCCACCACCCCCACATCAGTCTGAAGAAGGGTCTCGACCCGAAACGTCACCTATTTATTCGCTCCATAGATACTGCCTCACCCACTGAGTTTCTCCAGCATTTTTATCTACCTTCGATTTTTCCAGCATCTGCAGTTCCTTCTTAAATAACTAAATCCAATGTACTTTTCAAAGTGGATTATTTATATCTGCAAGTAACTCTGCTTATTTCCAACATTTTCCACCAGTCTGCAAATTGATAGCAAATGTGACCACAACTTTCAGTTCAGGACACCATGATACACTCTGAGCAAATAAGGTTCACTAAGAAGCTAAGTGCAATTTTGGACTTGATTTTCCTTTTCAGCTAATTGAATTGAATTGAATTGAATCCTTTATTTGTCATTCAGACCTTTCGGTCTGAACGAAATGTCGTTGCCTGCAGCCATACATGTAATAATAAACAACACACAATAAACACAAATTAACATCCACCACAGTGAGTTCACCAAGCACCTCCTCACTGTGATGGAGGCAAAAGTCTTAGGGTTACTGTCTCTTCCCTCCTCTTCTCCCTCTGCGCTGAGGCGATACCCCACCGGGCGATGGTAAGTCAGTCCCGCGGTTCAAGCTCCGCAGCCCGGGGTGGTCGAAGCTGCCGCCCTCCAGTCCAGCGGACGCAGCTGTTGCCACGGGAGCTCCGGAAAACAGGCACCAGCCTGTGACCTGCGAGCTCCCGACGATGTCATCCACTGGCCCGCGGCCGAGCCCCGGATTCAGGTCGCCGCCGCCAGAACACCGCCTCAGCCACCGGAGCACCGTCTCCGCTCCGCACCGGGCCGCCCACACGGGAGCGTCTCAGCTCCGCACCGGGCCGCCCACACGGGAGCGCCTTCCAGCCGGGAGCCGGGCCGGCCACACGGGAGCGCCTTCCAGCCGGGAGCCGGGCCGGCCACACGGGAGCACCTTCCAGCCGGGAGCCGGGCTGCCCACACAGGGGTGTCTCAGCCCCGCGCCGTCCACCCTCACCGGAGCGCCGAGTCGTGCCGCTGCCCGAACGCTGCCGCAGCTTGAAGACGGTCAGCCTCGCGTTGGTCCTGGCTGGCTCTACCTCTGGAGCCTCGAGGTCGGTCGCAGGTTGGAGGCCGCCAGCTCCGCCATTAGGCCTCAGCTCAGACGGGGGAAGAGAAGGGGGATACGACAAGAAAGTCGCATTCCCCCGAAGGGAGAGACAGAAAGCCCTGTTTCAGCCCCCCCCCCCCCACACATAACACAACCAGGGAGCGCTGACCTGTGCGCGGCTGCCCAGCCAGCAGCTGTCTGTCTTTTCATCTTTTTTTTAATTTTTAGTTAGTTAAAGTGTTTTTGTATCTGGAGTTCTAGACTTTTTATGTGGGGGGTGGGGGAGGGGGGAAGGGGGAAACTACCTTTCAGGGTCCCTACCTGGTCGGAGAGGCAGCTTTTCTCCGGGCTGCAGTTTCGACCCGTCCTCGCGGCCTACCAGCGGGCCTGGAGCGGTGTTTCCTGACGGGGACCGCCCAGAACCACGGCTTCGGCAGCGGCACAGCGCTGGAGCGCTATCGTGGAGCGGGCGATGCCTTGCCCGGGTCGCCGCGCTGGAGCTCCGGTGAGCTGAAGACCGCCGGGAACAACATCGCGGAGCTGCGGGTCTGAGGAGCGGCCGGCTGCGGGCGGCGGCGCCGAACTGTACACCGGGAGCCTGGGATCTCGCGACGAGATCGCCAGTAGTGGAGCTCCAACCGGCGCGGCCTTGTTGGCTTTGGAAGCCGCGGCCTCCTAGTACGGAAGCGGCCGTTCCAGGTGTCCCAAGCCGCTGTGAGGATTCTCCCGACGCCGGAGCACCATCACCCGGCGAGAACGGCCAGGAACATCGGGCCTCCGTAGAGGCAACTGTGGAGGCCTCAATTGGCTCGACTATGGGTGAACTGGGGTTGGGGACTGGACTTTGTGCCTTCCCTCATGGTGGGAGCCATTGTGGGGGGATGTTCTTTATGTTTAAATCTCTTATTAATGTTATGTCTGTATTCTTTCTTTATGTGCTGCATTGGCAAGAAGCATTTCACTACACCTAGGTGTATGTGACCAATAAATAACCTTTGAACCTTTTTTTTTTAACCAAAAGTTTAACTGAACAAGACAAAAAAAAAACAACACAAAAAAAGTAAAAACAGACAGACTGCAGGCGAGCCGCAGCCGTTTCACAGCGCCGCCACTTCCGGAAAATTCGAATGTATACAAAGCAGTAGCAACTGACGACCGGCGTGGAAGAGGGTTTATGGCTGCTTTAAGTAAATATCTACTCTGTATATAGTGTGGGCTTTATGCATGTAATTATGGGAAGAACAAACAACAGAACAAAGTTAACAGGATATTTGGGCTTTAAGCCCACATTGTACAGATCTGTTTTGATGTTGTCTATATTCAAAGGTTCATGGCTATTATTGACAGTAGAGATTGCCAAACAAAGCTTAATGCCCTTGCTGGGATGTTCCACGCATAGTACTAATGCATGTACCTGGAGTTAATATATTTAATTGGCAACTATAGATGAGTTAAGAGCTTTGAGACAATGCCTGCAGATGCATCAACGTTTAGGAATATATCATTTTTCAGTTCTTGTCTGTAAGCTTTATGCCTGCCATTAAGTGCTACAGTGTAGGCTTTATGCCTGCAGCCCAGAGATATGTGAAACTTGTTGGTTAGGGGAGAGAGACATGATTTCTAGTTATTATTTTTCAGACCTAAAACAATAATCGGCTCCATTACCAGTAACCCAACAATACTGAAATTGTTGATCAGAGGGCAGCGTAGTGGCACAGCAGTCGAGTTGCTGCCTTACAATGCCAGGGACCAGGGTTTGATCCTGACTACGGGTGCTATGTGTACAGAGTTTGTATGTTCTCCCTATGACCACGTGGGTTTTTTCTGGATGCTCCAGTTTCCTCCCACACTCCAAAGACCCACAGGTTTGTAGGTCAATGTAGATCAGTGCCTCATGTAATGAGTCATGCTTTTGTAGTTACGCCCACTAGCTTATTAGCGTCACGATCTACTGCACTCTTCAGTATGAAGTTAACTCTCAAGTAAGAGCTTGTAGTTGTTTATTCTAAATAAACAGTATATAACCTTTCCAAGGTGTGAGATCTTTATTATTACACGGATTCAAAACCAACATGGTGTCAAAGTTTACGATCTCACCCTCCGATAATTATATTGTTTTTATCTTAGTTTATTTTTTTAACCACGATTATGACTGCTGCTCTGAGAATGCCAGATATCTTGGTGTTTGATGCTGATCTTGCAGAACGATGGCGTGTGTTCGAGGAAGATTTCTCAATCTACATTGATGCTGCTTATCCGAACGCAGCACCCGCTCTTCGTGCCTCGATTCTCCTTAACTTAGCAGGCACTGAAGCAGCACGACATGCCAGAAGATTTCGCTATGCACCGGCTGGTGTGGATGAAAATAACGTACAAATTCCAGCAGAGTCCATCCGTGGTCCTGAGTGCCTCCTACGTAAATTCCGACAACTATGTGAGTTATAAATTAATGTGAGCATTGAACGACATAAATTTTTCTCAATGTGTCAAAAACAAGAAGAACCAGCCGAGCTCTATGTCAGTGCACTGAAGCATGTTGCTAGTCGTTGTGATTTTAGAGAAATTGAATCTAGTTTGATAAGAGATCGATTAATGCATGGCATATTGAAAGATAAACTACACGATGAATTGTTGCATGAAGTGGGCCTGACCTTAGAAGCTGTTGAAAACCGCTGTCGCATAGCTGAGTTAACCAATGCCCACATTAAAACGCTAACATCTCCTGCTGCTCGTGAAGTCAATGCAGCCAGCGCGTCTAATCAAATTACTACTCGACGGTTTCAGGGGCCAGTTAACAGCCTATGAGGGATTACTAATTGCTTTAATTGCACAGCTTCACACTGCAATTCATGACCGGTGTCCGGCATTCGGAAAAATCTGCAGGCTCTGTAACAAAAGAAACCATTTCGCAAAATACTGCAAATCGGTTACCAACAGATTTCAAATGAGACAGTCAGTCAGTTTGTTAAATCAGAATGAATATCCTAGCTCCCAGTTCCCACAAACAGATGATGACAGCACAGAGATTAATGTGCATGCTTTGTCTGGTTCAGCGTCCAAGCTCAATCCCAAGGTTAAACTGCTCATTAACTGCAAAACTCTCTATCTTAAGGTGGATTCCGGGGCTCGCTGTATCGCTATCTCTTTGGCTGTCTTCAAACAGATACAAAACACAGAAGCTCTAACTCAGACAACTGCTTCACTTATCTCTTTTAATCTCTTTTCATTCCTATCGGCCATCCATCTCAAACTCAACCCCGAAAAATGCAAATTCAGAGTGAATGAGGTAAAATACCTAGGCCATATTTACCAAGGACGGCCTGAAAACTGATCCAGCGAACACCAGTGCCATTAATGAACTCCCAGCACCCATTGACGTGCCTAGCTTGCAGAGGTTCCTTGGCATGGCAAACTATTTGAGCAAGTTCATTCCTGATTTCAGCAAAATGTCAGCCCCATAATGCCTTCTCACACACAAAGACACTGCTTGGGCCTGACATGAATAACAACAGACAGCATTTGACACTCTTAAACGGCATATGTCGGCCACCCCTACTATAGCGTATGATCATAGACTGCCTGTTACACATATATGTGACACCTCACAACATGGCCTGGGCGCTGCATGCCTTCAGACTGATGGTCATGGCAATAAACCTGTCGCCTATGCCTCACGCACCATGTCTGACACAGAACAACGATACGCCCAAATTGAAAAGGAATTTCTAGCGGTTGTTTTTGCCTGCAAACAGTTCTACAATTTCATCTTTGGTCGCACAGTTGCAGTTGAAACCGACCACCAACCTCTTATCAGCATTTTCAATAAACCTATTCATAACTCTCCAGCGCGCCTACAACGGATGTTACTACAACTTCAAAAATATGACATCGTCCTCACCTACAAACGTGGAAAGGATATGCGAGGATATGCGAAGACCTGCGAGGATCTGCCCTCACAGGATGATGAATTTATCGTGATGTCCGTATCCTTCATCCCTTCATCATGTATGGAGGACTTAGTTGCCCACACTGCCACCGACAAGACCCTACAGTCCCTAACCTCTGTCATTAAGCGTGGCTGGCCAGACAAGCGCTACAACGTTCCTTTGCCAGCCCGACTTTTCTTCCCTGTTCGGGACAAATTGGTGCTACAAGACGGGATTGTTTTAAAGGGCACAAGTCCGTGGTTCCTGCTTCGTTGCATCACCGGTATTTCGACGCTGTCCATGCAGGACACCCAGGCGCTGAAGTCACTGTTTCACGGGCGAAAAGCATGTTTTACTGGCCTGGCATGGCCGAATACATCAACGACCATGTGGCAACTTGTGCTGTGTGCAATAGCATGGCACCTCATCAACAAAAGCAACCACTTCTGCCACATCCTGTACCTGCGCTCCCATGGTCTACAGTGGCAGCTGATTTATTTGAGTGGCACGGCAAGCAGTACCTGGTGCTCGTGGATTCGTATTCAGGGTGGTTCGACATTGATTCTCTCAGCAGCCCCACTTCCAGCGGCGAGATTTCAAAATTATCATGTCATTTTTCAATCCATGGATCTCCAGGCAAGCTGTTGACTGACAATGGCAGCCAGTTAAACAGTCAACAATTCAGAGAGTTTGCCAGACGATGGAATTTTCACCACATCACCAGCAGCCCTAAGTATTCACACTTTAAGGCTGAACGGGCTGTCCGTAGTGCGAAACGACTCATGGAGCGCTCTCACAGGGCCAAGTTTGACGTATTCCTGGATTTGCTCAACTTACGCAACATTTCCCGTGATCCTGCCTTAGGTTCCCCTGCTCAACGATTATTGTCAAGGCAGACCCGTACCCCGTTGCCCGTCGCAGAACAAACGTTAATCGCACATGCCTTTCCACCTGAGGATATTCAAACCAGGTTACGACAGAAGCGTGACATTCAAAAAAAATGGTTCGACAAGACGAGCAGGCCTCTGCCACCATTGACCAAAGGACAGGTGGTCCGCTTACAGACTGACAAAGGCTAAGGGTGATTTCTGGTCTAGCTTCGGAGCCACGCCCGTGCATTGTTAGAGCCGATGGCGGCATCTACCGACGAAACAGACAACATCTTCTGCCTGTGAAGGAGCCAATCCCTCCTCCTTATTATCCGGATCGTACAAGTTCATTTCAATCTGCATCTGGTGACCCTCACATGCTCTTGCCAGCACAACAATCCATGCCTGTGACAGTTCCTCTGTCTGTCCCATCTTCGCCTGTGCCACAGTCTCCTGCTTCGACCCCAGAGGCGTTGGTCCACTCCCCCACGGTGGTGAAATCACCAACTCTGTCCCTCCAAGAGGAATGGAGATGGCCTCTATCGCACATGTGCCGGTCGTGTTAGCAGGCCGGTTGTGAAGTATGTTTGACTTTACATACGTTTGTCATCGGTTGTGATTTTTGCTTTGCTTAGTTATGGGTATAGTGCTATTGATTCTTTAAGAGGGGGGATGTAGATCAGTGGCTCATGTTATGCTTTTGTAGTTGCGCCCACTAGCTTATTAGCGTAGCAATCTACTGCACTCTTCAGTATGAAGTTAACTCTCAAGTACGAGCTTGTAGTTGTTTATTCTAAATAAACAGTGTATAACCTGCCAAGGTGTGAGGTCTTTATTATTACAAGGACTACATTAAACCAACAGTTAATAGGCTTTTGTACAATTATAAATTGTCTTTCATGTGTAGGGTAATGCTAGTGCATGGGGTGATCGCTAGTCGGTGCTGATTTGATGGGCTGAAGGCCCTATTTCTACGTTATATCTCTAAAGTCGAAAGCAAAGTAAAGTATAGGAGAAAGGTGTGAGGAGAGAGGTGCAAATGGTTTCAGCCATCAGGACTGAACGTCCTGATACTATTCTGCAAATATCACTTAGTACTCAGAACATTGATCCAAATCCTTCCTTGTTTGGCTCGAGTTAGAAGAAAAATGTGAATAAGACATACCATTCCTCAGACTAGCGACTCCCAATGACTGAGCAGAATGCAGGGTCAAACGAACATCATTGTCTTGTATGTAGGCAGTTGTTGTAAGAGGGTAAAAATTTGCTTGAAGAGGCAGTTTGCTCAAAGTCTGCCTTGGATGCATCTAAGATTGAAAATTGAACATGATCAGTTATTTTTTTTAGTTAATACTTTCTACAAATAATATTTTAAGGATAATTCCTTCATGTTCTGCATGTACAGTCCTGAGGAATCTGAGCTATTAAATCAAATCAAAGTTATTTATTTCAGTGAAATCAAAGGAGGTTTTACAAATTTGAAGTTGCTGGGAACCCAGGAAAAAATGCTCTTTGGGCTGGAGTAAAATGTAGCATGAAAATCATTGTGATTATTTGTTCATTGACCAATTGCTGAGCAGGTTCTTCAGGATAGATTAGAACATTGCTGAGCAGGTTCTTCAGGATAGATTAGAGGGTTTCAGCAGCAGGCAGAGGTCGACAGACTTGGATTGTTTTGTCTGGAATGTCGTCGATTGAGGGCAGACTTGATAGGAGAATCTAAAATTGTGAGAATCATAGATAGGGTCGACAGTCAACATCTTTTTCCCAAGGTGGAAATGTCCAACACTAGAGGGGATAGCTATAAGGTGAGAGAGGAAAGTTTAATGGAGATGTGCGGGGCAAGTCTTTTTGTGGTGGAGGCAGATACGATAGTGGCATTTAATAGAATTTTACATAGGCTCATGGAAGTGCGGGGAATAGAGAAATGGATCATGTACAGGCAGACACGATCTCTTTAACTTGGCATCATGCACAGTATAAACATTGTGGGCCAATGGGCCCTATAATAGCCTCCTATGTCCAACCATCCTGACATGTTAGGATGCTGCAGATATAAATTTGCAGCATCTAGAACCTTCCTTCCATTTTACCATCAGAAATAATACCGACGTTCACCAATGATCAATTCAGTTACTTGGATAATTAATGCCCAGATGCAGGAAGACTGGATAACATTCAGGCATGAGATAATAAATGTCTTACAACATTCTTAAGGGGTTGGACAGGCTAGATGCAGGAAGATTGTTCCCGATGTTGGGGAAGTCCAGGACAAGGGGTCACAGCTTAAGGATAAGGGGGAAATCCTTTAAAACCGAGATGAGAAAAACTTTTTTCACACAGAGAGTGGTGAATCTCTGGAACTCTCTGCCACAGAGGGTAGTTGAGGCCAGTTCATTGGCTATATTTAAGAGGGAGTTAGATGTGGCCCTTGTGGCTAAAGGGATCAGAGGGTATGGAGAGAAGACAGGTACGGGATACTGAGTTGGATGATCAGCCATGATCATATTGAATGGCGGTGCAGGCTCGATGGGCCGAATGGCCTACTCCTGCACCTAATTTCTATGTTTCTATGTCAAGGAAAATTAGATCCACGTAATGCAATGCAACATATCAAGCAGAATATTGTCAATGCAATGACAAAATCCCACAACTTAACTCCTGACTGACCAAAAATTGACAATATTCTGCTTAATATGTTACAAGTAATTATTGAACCTTTTTAAAGTGACTTTTAAAATAATAGGCTGTGTGGAATCTGCAACAACAAAAAAACATTTTCTTTCACAAACAAGATTAATCCAAGGACATAACTTGTTTCCTATTTTCCTCTCCAGAGCCTTTGCAGTCTGACAGTCTGCAAATTATTTGAAGAGGATAAAACATTTTTCAGCTTCATATGCTCAAGGTTCTTCCATGTAACATTAACCCATGCAGTTTTTGATCCCCTTATTTAAGAAAAGACTAGTATTGGAAGCAGCTCTGAAACAGATTCACTGCTCTGATTCTTGAGACGGTTGTCCTCTGATAAACAGCTAAAGAAATTCAGTTCCATGTTCTTTGGAGTTTATGAAGAGAATGAGGGGTGATCTAATTGAAACAATTAAAATCCTAAGGGAGATGGGGGTGGCATGACAGGGAAGATGTTGAGATATTATAAATGTTATTATTATGAATAATAAATCTCTGGAATTTTCTACCCAGAGGGTTGTGAAGGTGAAATCATTGGCAGCATTTAAAAAGAAGGTACCAAGTTTGTGAAAAGTTAGGGAAATAAAGGGCTACTGGGAACTGGCAGTGAACTGGAACTGGAAAAGGAGAAAATTAGCCATAATATTGAAAAGCAGGGTAGTCGTGAGAGACCTACTCTTGCTCTTATTTTCTTCTCTTGTTATGTTTTTACATCTCTATTGCGAAACTCTGGCAAACTGGAATTTAGCCATGTTTGTTGGCCTTCCTGTTACAAATGAGCATATGGCCACTTAGGAATGTCTATATAAAAAGGCAATTTTCTGTCACACGGCAGAGACTCTCTCGACATAGATATGAATACAGTAACCATTTCCCCCCAAATCATTCTGAATGTATAACATTTTTGTAAAGGGATTTTTTCCCCCATTCAATTCCACACTGTTTCTATTTCAAATGAAAAAGTCAAAATTGTCTCAGTTTACTATATGTTTTTGCTCTTCTGCAAATGTCATTCCTATCTTTTTGTGTGAATTCAAAAATACTGAATAATGCAGTACAGAATGTAATACCTTCCTGGTCTGTATTCATTATTCCCTATAATCTGAGTGCTCAATCTTCCATATGTAACTTGGAGAAAAGAAAAAAAATCAAATTGGCTTCCACAGAAATATTGACGTAAAAATAAAATGACGGTCATGTATGTGATATGTATAAAAACAAGAAAATTAGAAAAAAGGAATAATTGAACTAAAGGAATAAAATGAGTACTTTTTGAAGTGTTTTATATTACATTAGTTGCTGTATTACTTAGTTTTAATAAAATATTTTAAAAGGATTTCTGAAATGTGTTGCTCTGCATGTCTTAGTTGGTTTTACCCTATCCTACCTAAACCAATTCAAGTTAGATGTGAATAGTATGTATCAGGAGGGACAACCTATGAAGCCTTTTTACCCCTTACAATGCGCATCAGGATTGTGACACTTGCCTAAATGATCAAAAACACTCAAGAAACTTAGCACTACATAGAAAAAAGCTGCTCACTTAATGTTGGTGTACTGAGGGATAGCCAAGTCTATCTTTCTTGGCTAACAACCTAACCTTCGGCCTCCAAACGCAGGTAAATTTCCGTGCCTTATTTTTGAGTACAAATAGCGTCTTCATCGCCGGGAAATACGGTACCTTAATAATGTGACTGCTTTGATCAAGGATCTGGCAATGTGTACCAACTGAGAACTTGGTGTGAAGCCTGGGGTAAGACTGTGAACTTATGTCGCACTTTCTCTAAAGCCTTAATTAATATCAATCCAATGATATGTAGCTTAATGATG
Organism: Amblyraja radiata; assembly: GCF_010909765.2. Lineage (NCBI taxonomy): Eukaryota > Metazoa > Chordata > Chondrichthyes > Rajiformes > Rajidae > Amblyraja > Amblyraja radiata. Next base: position 19,747,011 of record NC_045958.1, on the reverse strand, counting down.
TGTAATTTGATTTAAGTGGGATCTTATTTAAGTGTTATGCAGACTCCAAAACTCCTTTGGTTTTTTCATATTTTGAATTTGTCATAATAAAAAGTTGTCGTTTTATGGCTTTATCCACCAGCATTTTTACATCCTTTTAATCTGTACACTGAAAGAATGTGTTTATCTGCAGCACTGAACGAACTTCGGAAATGTATCAACTCACACTTAATGATGCAAAATTCCATTCACCAGTTTTTTGGCATGTACTCTCCCATTTTATCAACATTTCTTGCAGCTGTCTCTGGTTTTCTTTTGTATTTTTTGAAAAAATCTCCTCACTTTACATAGTAAAGTGCAGTATGGATATGAGTGATTCCAGAGTTGATCCTATGTAATGCTGGCGTCTACTTCCAACTTTTTTAAAACAAAATTATGCTAAAGAGTTACAGCACCGGTTCCCCCCTAGTTACAGCAAGGGTCCATTCCTGAGAAATGTTTGTAACCTGAACAGATTACAAGTTGAAGATATGGCTACAAACTGAGTTTCCAGGCAGCAGAAGATGCCAGCAGTCATCATCCCACTGGTCTCCCAAACATTCATTCATATGCATTTGTAACCTGGGAAGGACCTATAATCTGTTTTCTGTCTATTTGTTACCCTCTGCCTCTAGACCTACATTTTAAGACTACTTCCTGAGAAGATTAAGGAGAGTCGGTATGACAAGGAGGACTCTCTCGAACTGCTACAGGTGCACAGTAGAGAACATGCTGACCGGTTGCATCGTGGCTGGGTTCGGCAACTTGAGCGCCCAGGAGCAGAAAAGACTGCAAAAAGTTGTAAACACTGCCCAGTCCATCATCGGCTCTGACCTCCCTACCATTGAGGGGATCTATCGCAGTCACTGCCTCAAAAAGACTGCCAGCATCAACAAGGATCCACACCATCCTAGCCACACACTCATCTCCCCGCTGCCTTCAGGTAGAAGGTACAGGAGCCTGAAAACTGCAACATCCAGCCATAGCCATCTTCCCCACAGCCAACAGGCTATTAAACTCAACTCAATCAAAACTTTGAACGTTAATAGCCCATTGCACTTTATCTGATTATTTATGTGTATATATATATATATATATATATATATATATATATATATATATATATATATATATATATATATATAAAATCAATAGTATATGGTCACACTGATCTGTTCTGTATTTATTTATGCCTACTATATTCTGTTGTGCTGAAGCAAAGCAAGAATTTCATTGTCCTATCTGGGACACATGACAATAAACTCTTGAATCTTGAATCTTAAATACACACAGAAAATTGAAAGTACTCAAAGCGTTTGGCACTATCTGAAATGCTTCAAATATATCACCCTTTTATGAAAGCCTGTATACATTAATACAAACTAATTGTAGGTGGAAATCTATTTCCCACATTTCAGCTCTCAAACCCTATTTTTCTAGATAGAGCAAAAACATAGTTCCTCTGGTCCTTTACTTCAACCCCACTTCATATTTAATGGATTTTCCTTAGTCATTTCTACCAGCACCACCAAGGTTACATCACCAGTCAAAATTTTCCCTCCCTTTTCAGCATTCAGAAGGATTACATCCCTCATGACTTCCTGGTCTGCTCTTTCATTCCCACATATCCCTCTCGTCATGGGGCACTTCCAATGCAAACAGTGAAGATGCACCAAATGTCTTTCACCTCTTCCTTCCTCATCATAAAGAGACCCACACAGTCTTACCAAGTTAATCAACAATTCACCTACACTTCATCCAATCTAGTGTAACACATACAGTGGTTTTCTCTACAATGGGGATACTAAATGACCATGAGCTATTGGTTGCCTGTCATTTTAATTCCCTATCCCACTGATCTTTCTGTCTGTTGTCTCCTGCACTATTACACAAGGCCCAAGTCGTGCTTCAGGGACAACACCTCATCTTCTGTGTAGGGATGTTGTAGCCTTCAAATTCTCCAACTTAAGATAACTCACTCATTCTTTCTATCCATAATGAACTGGCCGGTTCTGTCTTATCATTTTGGCTCAGATTTTTCTTTTTCTATTAGTATCGTTTGGTCTGCTGGGTATGTCCCCCAGCATATTATAACACATTACACACATGAAGCATCATATACACTTCTAATTTCTACCTTGACTGCTATGTCACTCATTTGATCTCTTTCTAGCTATAATATTCCCTTTGTTTTATTTATCAGTCTCTAACTAATCTGCCTGCTGAAAATTAACTTGTTTCTCTCACCTTACCAGTTCTCAGAATGGTAGGTGCTTGGAATAGGCTGCCAGGGAGGTGGTGGAAGCAGACATTTAAGAAGTATTTAAGACAGACATGTGAACAGACAGGAGATGGAGAGATATTGACCATGTGCAGGCAGATGAGGTTAGCTTAAATTGTCATCATGTTCAGCACAGATATTGTAGGCTGAAAGGTCTGTACATGTGATACACTGTTCTATGTTCCGATGAAGGATATTGGATCTGAAATGTTAACTCCTATCTTTCCTCAGATGCTGCCTGATCTGCTGAATGTTTCCAGCACTTTAAAATTATTTATTGTGTAGTGTCCATTCCTATCATTTAAAAAAAAGTACTACTTTAGGCAGAGATGTAATTTCACTTGTTTTCTGAGAAGAATCATGTAGCAATATGGAAATGAGTACGCTCACTATGCTTGGAGCCTGCTTTGCAAATCAGTCTGTTTGATGTGTAACAAAAATGCTGGATGAGCTCAGTGAATCAAGTCGCATCTTGGAGGTAAACGACACAAGGCGACATTTTTGGTCAAGACCCTACATCAGGTTTGAGATGTATTCAAGTAAGAGTTAGAGCTAACGGAATCAAGGGATATGGGGAGAAAGAGGGAACGGGGTAGTGATTTTGGATGATCAGCCATGATCATATTGAATGGTGCTGCTGGCCCATTGGGCCAAATGGCTTACTCCTGCACCTATTTTCTACGTTTCCATGAGAGGAGAGAAGAAGGATTGCCAGCATATGGCAGTACTGGGATGGTCGTGGGATAGAGGTTGGAGAGGAGACCAATAGAGAAAACTGGGTGGATATATATGTGGGAAAAGATCCAGAGTATGGGTTACTTGAAATTGGAAAATTCAAGGTTAATATCCTTGGGCTGCAAGCTACCGAAGAAGAATACAAGACGTTGTTCTTCCATTGAGCCCTCCAGCATTCTGTTGTTTGCTCCAGCAATGGAATAGAACATAGAAGCTAGAAAGGTACAGTACAGGAACAGTGCCTTTGGCCCATGATGTTTATGCTGAGCATGATGCCAAGATAAACTAATCTTGTATGCCTGCAAATGATCAATATTTCTCCATTCCCTGCTTAACCATGTGCCTTTCTAAAAGTCTCTTAAATATCATATCTACCTTCACCGCCACCCTTGGTAGCACTACCCTCTGTGTAAAAAAACTATTCCCCTCTCACCTTAAAGCTATGCCCTGAGTATATGACATTTCAATTCTGTAAAATGGTTTTCACTGTCTACCCTATCTATCCTCTCATAATTTTATATATACTTCAATCAGGTTTCGCCTCAATCTCTTGCGGTCTAATCCAGGTTTGTCCAACTTCTCCTTGTAAGTGGGAGTGGCAGCGCCTAACGGCAGCGGCTCGACTACAGTCGTCTGTCTTTTTTTTTTTTTTGTCTTGTTAAATGTGTGTCTTTGAGTCGGTTTTTATTAATTTTTTTAGCTGTGTATATGTGGGGGGTGGTGGGGGAAACCGTTAATCTCTTCCCTGTGCGGGGGCCCTACTATTCCCTGTCGGGTCTCGGATGTCGTTGGGCCTAACATCGTGGAGCCGGCGGCGACCTCTGGCCGGGACTAACCTGAGGGCTCCAGTTGCAGAGCCTGCGGAACTGACATCGCGGAGCTGGCCAACTTCGGAGCGGGAAGAGCTGTGGTGGCGCGCGGCTGCGACCCGACTTTTGGAGTTCGGAGGCACCGGCCGCAGACCCGGTGGACGGGAACATTGGGAGCTCGCAGGTCCCTGGTGGGAGACCGCTTTTCCGAGCTCCGCAACGGCGACTTCTCCCGCTGAAATCGCGGGTTTAAGGACATGGAGCCGGGGCCTAACATCGCCCGGCGTGGCTTAAATGGCCTCAGGACTTACCATCGCCCGCCGGGGGCTTTAACATCGGAGCCCCAATTCGCCTCGACACTGCAGTTGGACTGCTGAACCGCAGGAGAAGGAACAAAGGGAAGAGATAAAGACTTTGCCTTCCATCACAGTGAGGAGATGTTGGAGACTCACTGTGATGGATATTTATGTAAACTATGTTAAGTGTGGGTCTTGGATTGTGTTTGTAATGTAAAAAACTGTAGCAATGGAATTTCGTTCAAACCCAGGTTTGAATGACAATAAATAGCATTCTATTCTATTCTATTCTATTCTATTTAATGCCCTCTACTCTAGACAGCAGTATTGGTGAACCTCTTCTGTGTCCACTCCAAAGCCTCAAAATCCTTCCTGTGACGGGGTTATCAGAGTTGCATGCAATACTCCAAATGTATACCATCTCCTTCTTTACTATTTAATCTACTTGTGATGCCTCTATCGGAGACCTATGGACCATAAGATCCACAGTCTTTTGTTTTCAGGCTTATATCTCAACTTCACATCCCAAGTTCCTAACAAGAAAATTCTGAATCTTCGCTCTTAAATTAATTACTAATTTAAAAAAAAAAGATTTTGCCTTGAAGCAATGGCCTTGGTTATTGACATTCATCAGGGTTTGTTATTTTACCACGTATTACTTTTTAGTTTTCAGTGTATTTATGGCTGTTAGTTTTGTGTAACAAAGAATGAGTTGTATTATTTTTTTTTAATCATTGTTGCACAAGGCAACATTGTTCATGCCACAGAATAAAAGTATGTTTAAAAAAATTACAAATACAGAAAAAACTCCAGGGTAAATTATAGCAAATAAAAGCAATTGCTCAATTAATTGGAATTAGAACACAAATTCCACCAGCAGTTTTACACGTATGATTACAATAAAAATGAAAGAAAGCTGTGAAAATGTAATTCCCGTACGTCAACTTCAGGATCAGATCAAGCAACATTTAAGATTAAACATTACCATAATCTAGGTGCAACTGTCCTGATTTTTTTTCTATCTGCATACATTTCAAATAACATAAGTACCTGGAAATCATTCAGGTCAGTGAAGAACTGATTGTTGCTTTTTACATCTGTAATCAGCCTCATAGCAATTTCCCGGTTTATTTCTTGCCTAATATCAACAATATTAGAGACTTCCAGTGACAGGCCATCAATCCCTGTGTTTGAAAAAAAACAATTACAATTGAATATACATTTATAATACATTTTGTTATAATATACATTTTGTTGGGGTATGTGTGTGGGGGGGTGGGGGGGGGTTGGGGGTAACTTTTAAATCTCTCCCTGCACGGGAGACCCGACCTTTTCTTTGTCGGGTCTCCATTGTCGTTGGGGCTGCAACGAGGAGCGGCCTCCAACAGGAAGACCGGGGGCTGTGGTGCCGACTACTCACCTCACCGTCGCGGAGCTGGCCGAGTCCAGAGCGGGTGGAGCTGTGGTGGACGCTGCTGCGACCCGACCCCCGGAGATTCGGTGGCTGCAACTGCGGGTTTGGCGGGCGGCACCGGGAGCCCGCGGGTCCCTGGAGGGAGACCGCTTTTCGGGGCTTCCGCAGCGGCGACTTCTCCCGCCCGAGTTGCGGGGTTGAAGAGCTCCTGGAGCGGGGCCTTACACCACTGCCCCGCGCGGCTTGGAATGGCTGCGGGCTGCGAGCGCACGCCGGGGGCTCTAACACCAAGACCCGGTGTGCGACCTTGCATCACCCGGCGTGGCTTTAATGGCCACGGGACAATCGCCATCGCCCGCCGGGGGCTTTGACTTTGACTCTGACATCGGGGGGGAGAGTGCAGTGGAGAGAGAAGTTTTTTTGGCCTTCCATCACAGCAATGTGATGGATGTTTATGTAAATTATGTTGTGTCTTGGGTCTATTTGTTTGTAATGTATGGCTGCAGAAACGGCATTTCGTTTGGACCTCAAGGGGTCCAAATGACAATAAATTGAATTGTATTGTATTGTATAAAAACTATGGTTGCAATCCTTCATTTTCCTTGATTGTAGTTTATTCACAACATGCACACAATTGTCTCTTATATATTCCTTCTTGCTGTGCCACCCTTTACAAGACATTCGTATTTTAAGCAGCTTATGATTCGAGACAAATTTCGCAAGGGTTTTCAAAACATATATGCAGTGTTACTCTGTATGAAAGTGATATAAAAGTGTGTACTCTGTATAATCTTTATACTCTTTTAGTCTGTATAAAAGTGAAATACATAATATCTAAGTGCCCTTTCAAAGCATCCAGCACGTGGCTTTTCATGTATTCTAGGATCTATCCAATTGCTTGCACTTTCCATTTTCCTATTTCAACCAATTTAATACATATTTTACAATAATAGAGAATTAAGCAGTCTGGTACACCGTCACTTTATGACTGCTCGTGGTAAAAATAGGGATTACAAAAAGATCTTAGCAATTGGTATTTAGGCATTTCCAATCTTCCCTTTGCAGACTAATTAAAGATTGTCCTATCGTACCTTATGCCTCATGCTGAGTAAAGAGTATCGTGTACAGTTCTGGTCATGTCACATGCGAAGACTGCGGTAAGCAATAAAAAGATGACAAAAGAGGTGGACTAGGATGTTGTACTAGTGTTGTAGTTACAAGAAGAGATTGGATGGCTGGATTTTTCTCACTGGAATACGAGTGGTCGAGGGATGACATTAGAGAGGTTTATAAAATTAAGAGGAGCATAAATAGGACAAATCTTTTTTCAGGGGCAGAGATTCTAGAACAAGAGGGCACTTTTAAGGTGAGAGGGCGAGAAATTTAAAGGAGATCTGAGGAGTACGTTTTATGTCATATATTGTGACAGAGATCCTCATGAGAACATTTATAATGAATACCAAAGTCCAGTTATCTTCTGATGGGTGATAGTCCTCCAACGAATTAGCTAGTTGATGTCCAGGGAAGCCATTGGAAAGAAGTGTAGTTCCAATGATTTTTAAAGTGCAAGAAGAAATGTTTCTTATCATATTGAAGACAAGATTCATCTTCACATGTTTTATTTCTGCACAGTTCTGTAGTACGATACTTTACTCAGCGATTTACTAGTGATTATTTAATGCTCATTTATTTCAGTTACGTATTTATGTGATGTGGATGTTGTTGGCAATTGCAATATTTATTACCCATCCATGATCACCGTGACAGGGAAGCAAGTTCACAGACAACTGAATTGATGGATCTGGAGACAAGTATAAGCCAGGAACTGTGTCTGAACTATAAGGACGTGGGTGAAATGAAATCAAATACCAGAGGATTTAGCTTTAAGATGAGAGAGGCAAAGTTTAAAGGGAGATGTGCAGGGCAAGGTTGTTTTTACAGAATGTGGGGAGTGCCTGGAACAGGCTTCCAGGGTTCGCGGAGGTAGATAAGATATTGGCATATAAAAGCTTTTGGATAGGCACATGAATGTGCAAGGAATGAAGGAGTGTGAATTATGCACAGGTAGATAAGATAGATGGTCTTGGCCTGTTCTTCTGCTTTACTGTTCTATGTTCTAATGATTAATACATATGTATGTTAATCTTACTTGATATCTACATTTGCATCAACAGCAAAAATAATGCAAGTTGCAGCATATAGTGATAAATGGATTTGGTAATTTCGTGTAACTGTTCAGTTGGTCATTTTTTGAGTTTTAGCATCTTTAACCAAGGATGACTTACTTCCACTCTGGCTTTGAAGTGGCAACCACACATACTTCCACAGATGGCAGATGAAATACATGACAGGACGAGTCATTTTTTAATGACATGCTCCCTCTGCCATTGTTCCTGGGCTTTTGTGAACCCAACATTTTCAATATTATCCTGAATACCTTCTCCACTGTGAAAGGTCATGGATCAAAGATTCTCAAAAGCCAGAGGAGGGATGTTATATTTTTTTCAATATTCTGAGCACATCATTGAATCTCTTCACCTGTCTGTCTGGTAATGTATTCTTGTAACAGAGCTTAGAATAGAATTCCCTTTCAGGAGTCTGACATCAGGTTTGCCCAATGGAAACAAAATAATATTAGGTGAACGCTGACCATGGAGGGAACAGGTAGTATAGAGAAAGCAGGAACTCTGCAGAGGATTTGGATAGGTTGGAAGAGCGGACAGAGAAGTGGCAGACGTGATATAGTGCAGCAAAGTGTGGTCATGCATTTTTGTAATAGGATTAAAGGCGCAGATTATTTTCTAAATGGGGAGAAAATCCAGAAAGTGAAGGTGCAGAGGGACTAGGGGGTGCTGGTGCAGGAATCCCAAAGAGTTAATGTGCAAGTCAAATCGGTAGTAAAGAAAGCAAGCGCAATGTTAGCATGTATTTGGAGAGGGCTTGTATGCAAAAACAGGGATGTAATGATGTGGCTCTATAAGGTGCTGGTAAGGCCGCATTTGGAATATTGTGAACAGTTTTGTGCTGACTCTGGAGAGGGTCCAGAAGAGGTTTACAAGAATGATCCCAGGAATTAGTAGGTTAACATATAATGAGCGTTTGACGGCACTGGGCCGGTATTCGCTGGAGTTCAGAAGAATGAAGGGGAACATCATTGAAACTTACACAATAGCGAAAGGCTTGGATAGAGTGGATGTGGAGAGGATGTTTCCACTAGTGGGAGAGTCTAGGACTAGTAGTGGTAGCCTCAGAATTAAAGAGTGTTCTTTTAGGAAGATAAGGAGGAATTTCTTAAGTCAAAGGGTGGTGAATCTGTGGAATTCTTTGCCGCAGAAGGCTGTGGAGGCCAAATCAGAGTGTGTGTGTGTGTGTGTGTGTGTGTGTGTGTGTGTGTGTGTGTGTGTGTGTGTGTGTGTGTGTGTGTGTGTGTGTGTGTGTGTGTGTGTGTGTGTGTGTGTGTGTGTGTGTGTGTGTGTGTGTGTGTGTGTGTGTGTGGCTTTCTGTTGCGCTAGTATGGGTGCTGCGGGCCGAAGGTACTGGTTTCCAGATGGCTAGTATAGACATTGTGGGCCGTATGGATTATTGGGCTGGCAGCCAACTGTGGCAACAATTTTAAAAGCCAAGCCAAGGCAAACAATTGGGCTGCAGCCACCCGACAACCAAAATTCATTTTGTGAACACAAAGTTTTTAAAAAGGCGAGGCAAACAATTGGGCAGCAGCCACCTGACAACCAAAATTCATTTTGTGAACACAAACTTGTTAAAAAGGCGAGGCAAACATTTGGGCTGTAGCCTCCTGACAACCAAAATTCATTTTGTGAACACAAACTTTTTAAAAAGGCGAGGCAAACAATTGAGCTGCAGCCACCTGGCAACCAAAATTCATTTTGTGAACACAAACTTTAAAAAAAGGCGAGGCAAACAATTGGGCTGCAGCCACCTGACAAGCAGCCACTTTACAGCCGCATCGAGGGGACTCACTGTGGAGTCGACGTGCGTTCAGTGTTATTAGCAGCTCAGAGAGCCGTGACCCTCTCGCTTCCTGGGTCTGGCAGGGACTGAATGAGGGACTACACTTCCAGGTTTTATAGTCCCTCCCCCCTCCTGCCGCCAGCGGGGGCAGCAGAGAGAATGGCAATATTAAAAAAAACATTAATATCTCTCTGATTTTTCATCAATGGGAAAAATCCTCCGGTCCCAGAATGCGGAGGGGGGCTCTGAGTGAGGTGGCCAAAAATGACGGCCCTAGGTGGCGGCGTTCTCTTGGAAATTGCAGCACAGTGGGCCAAAAGCGGTCAAGAACAGACTTTTAGTAATATAGATATATATCAGAGGTAGATAGAGATTATGGTGTCAGAGATTATGGGGAGAAGGCAGGAGAATGTGGTTAGGTGGGAGAGATAGATCAACCATGATTGAATGGCGGAGTAGACTTGATGGGCCGAATGGCCTAATTCTGCTCCAATCATTTATTATGATGATTAACTTTGGCTCACTTCTTCTTTCAGTGAATTTGGAGGATTTCGCAGAGAAAGCTGGTGTTATCTTCAAGTGCCTTGGGGCCTGCTGAGTGTAGCGTGAAGGGCCTGTCCCACTTGGGCGTCATTTACGTGACAGGCCGGTAGTGATTGACGCGCAAAACTCGTCTAGCAGTACGACAGTCGCGCGCCAAGTGCTCTTGAGGGCCCTGCTTCGTTTGGGAGCAATTTGCGATGTCGTTCGTACTTAGTCCGATCTCCGTGGCAAGGATTTTACCAGTGGAAATCAAAGATACTATGGTGAACATTTTTAAAAACTACGCGCGCATTATACCCGGATGGTCACGTGGTGCGTCACTCAATGACGCGCAAATGGCGCGCCAACGGCTTACGGGAGGCGCATGGTTACGGACGTTGATGCATAACAAATTAGCATAGGCAACGTTCGTGCGTCACCGTGCGTAACCATGCGTCACCACGCACTACACGTACGCCGTCAGTACGTCAGTGTACCCCATCAGTCCGTCAGCATGAGCAAGGGATACGTTACGCAGGAGGCATGCGAGGATTTTGAGCCTCAGAAAATCCTGGGGCACTGCGCGTTACTGCATACGCCACCACGCCTCACGACTTGCCAACCAATTTTTAGGATGCCGCGTAAATGACGCGCAAATGACGCCCACGTGGGACAGACCCTTGAGTCTCAGGTGCAATAAAGGTGCAAAAGAGATTTATGCCAGTTGGAAGAGTGGACTGAAAGATGGCAGATGGAGTTAAATGCTGATAAGTGTGAGGTGCTACATCTTGGCAGGACAAATCAAAATAGGACGTACATGGTAAATGGTAGGGAATTGAAGAATGCAGGTGAACAGAGGGATCTGGGAATAACTGTGCATAGTTCCCTGAAAGTGGAATCTCATGTAGATAGGGTGGTAAAGAAAGCTTTTGGTGTGCTGGCCTTTATAAATCAGAGCATTGAGTATAGAAGTTGGGATGTAATGTTAAAATTGTACAAGGCATTGGTGAGGCCAATTCTGGAGTATGGGGTACAATTTTGGTCGTCTAATTATAGGAAGGATGTCAACAAAATAGAGAGAGTACAGAGGAGATTTACTAGAATGTTGCCTGGGTTTCAGCAACTAAGTTACAGAGAAAGGTTGAACAAGTTAGGGCTTTATTCTTTGGAGCGCAGAAGGTTAAGGGGGGACTTGATAGAGGTCTTTAAAATGATGAGAGGGATAGACAGAGTTGACGTGGATAAGCTTTTCCCACTGAGAGTAGTGAAGATTCAAACAAGGGGACATGACTTGAGAATTAAGGGACAGAAGTTTAGGGGTAACATGAGGGGGAACTTCTTTACTCAGAGAGTGGTGGCTGTGTGGAATGAGCTTCCAGTGAAGGTGGTGGAGGCAGGTTCGTTTTTATCATTTAAAAATAAATTGGATAGTTATATGGACGGGAAAGGAATGGAGGGTTATGGTCTGAGCGCAGGTATATGGGACTAGGGGAGAATACGTGTTCGGCACGGACTAGAAGGGTCGAGATGGCCTGTTTCCGTGCTGTAATTGTTATATGGTTATATATGGTTATATGGTTAATAAATGACGGCGAGGATCAATGTTGCTCAGTAAACCAAGAGCTTTGTGCCGTGGTTGAGTTCTTAATCTTAAAACATACTTTTTCTCAATTCCACTGAAGACTGAGCTGGTGCACTGAAAATTATGAGGAATTACATCAGCAATGGGAGGGGATGTTGTGTTGAGCATGCAAGGACACTGCAACTGAATAGAGATAAGTTTAGTGAGTGCATGAATACTTGGCAAACAAAGGTTAATGTGGGAAAATCTACAGTGCATTCAGAAAGTATTCAAACCCCTTCACTTTTTCCACATTTTGTTATACAACTTTATCTTAAAATGGATTAAACATTTTTTTTATCATCAATCTACACACAATACCCCAGAATGAAGTTGCGCAAACAGGTGTTTAGAAATTTTTGCAAAGTAATTAAAAATAAATTACTTAAATGGAAGAACTTTGGAACCACCAGGACTCCTCATAGAGTTGGCTGTGTAGAGATGGGAAAACCTTCCAGAAGGACAACTATATCTGCAGCATTCCACCAATCATGCATTAATGGTAGTGGCCAGACGGAAGACACTCCTCAGTAAAAGGCACATGACAGCCCACTTGGAGTTTGCCAAAAGGCACCTAAAGGACTCTGACCATGAGAAACAAGATTTTCTTGTCTGATGATACCAAGATTGAACTCTTTGGCCTGAATGTCAAGCGTCACGTCTGGAGAAAACCAGGTTCATCACCTGGCCAATACCATACCTACGGTGAAGCATGGTGGTGGCAGCATTATGCTGTGGGGATGCTTTTCAGCGGCAGGAACTGGGAGACATCAGGATCGAGGGAAAGATGAACGGAACAAAGTACAGAGAGTTCCTTGATGAAAACCTGCTCCAGAGCATTCGGGATAACAACCCTAAGCACACAGCCAAGACAATGCAGGAGTGGCTTCGTGACAAGTCTGTGAATGTCCTTACTTGACCAGAGCGTGGACTTGAACCCGATTGAACATCTCTGGAGGGACCAAAAAATAATTGTGCATCGACGCTCCCCATCCAACCTGACAGAGCTTGAAAGGATCTGCAGAGAAGAATGTGAGAAATTACCCAAATACAGGTGTGCCAAGCTTGTAGCGTCATTCCCAAGAAGACTTGAGGCTGTAATCGCCTCAACAAAGTACTGAGCAAAGGGTTTGAATACTTATGTAAATGTGATATTTCAGTTAATTCTTTTAAATTACTTTGCAAAAATTTCTAGACACCTGTTTTCACGTTTTTATTATGGGGTATTGTGTGTAGATTGATGATAAAACAAATGAATTTAATCCATTTTAGAATAAGGCTGTAACGTAACACAAAGTGGAAAAAATGAAGATGTCTGAATACTTTCTGAATACATTGAAAATGCAGAGTATTATATAAATGGAGAAAATTCGTGATGATTGACAGAGTGTACCAGGATCCATGTGTTCTTGTTAACAAATCACAAAAAGTATGTCATGCAGGTGCAGCAGGAAGGCAAATTATATATTTACATATTTTGCAAGAGTATTGGAATTTAGAAATATTGAAGTATTTCTACAATTTCACCGGGATCTGTTGAGGTCACATGTGGAGTACTATGCAGTTTTCGTTTCCTTAGTTAGGAAAGGATGTACTGGCATTGGAGATAGTATAATGGAGTAACAAGGCTAATTCCTGGGATGAGAGGATTGCCCATTCACAACTGCCTAAAGAAATCAGATCTATATTCTTTGCAATTTAGGACGAAAGGTGATCATGTTGAAATATAAAAAATTCATAGGGGACACGACATGATAACTCTCAAGATGTAGACGAGTGGGAGAATCTTGACATTGTTATGAGAAAATGCTCGAATAAGATGTTCTAATTGTAAGTTACAGCTTCAATGTGTGTGCCCTGCTAGCATGCAGCACTTGCAATAAAAGAGCTTAAAAATGATTGAAGGGTGTGGCTAATTGTGCAATTATGATGTAACCTCTTACTTTATGCATAGAGTCATGGAAAGGTACAATGTGGAAACAAGCCCTTTGGCCCACCATGTTTGCACTACCCATTTATAACAATCCACAAAAAAAACGCACCTGGCCCACCCAACATCGCCGTCGCACTGGGCCCATCCAGCATCGCCGCCGGACCGGGCCCACTGAATATCGCCGTCGCACTGGGCCCGCCTAATATCGCCGCCGCACCCGGCCTACCCGGCATTGCCGCCGGACCCGACCTACCCGGCATCGCCGCCGGACCAGGGCTCCCCCAACATGGCGGCCGCAACGCACCTGACTCATCTCGCCGCCCCACCGGATTGGTCGCCCCATGCCACCCCACCGACCATCCGCCTACCGGGACCTCCCACACATCGCTCGCGGACCCCGACTTCACTACCCACGGACTCCTACCATCGGGTCCGTTGTCCCCCACCACTGCACTCCTACCATCGGGTCCGTTGACCCGTGCCACTGCACCCCCCTCCAGCAACCCGCAGCCGTCGCCTTACATGGAGCCTGGACTCTTCACTGGGCCTGAAGCCTCCACGCTGCTAACTCCCACTCTCCTGGGTTTGACTCCACTGGGTCCCAGTGCCAGTCTGCCCTGCCTTGCTAACCTCAGTGGCTGTTCCACTGAATCTTCCCCATCCCCTCTAACTATGTGACCCCTGCTCTTCCCCACCCACACCACAGCCCTCTCACCCCCCACCCCCTGACCACCCACCACCCCTCCACCACCCACCACCCCCCCCACCACACATCACCTCGTCCCCAGTCCACCCACCTGCCTTCCTCCGGCCCCAACCCCCATCACTGCCGGGTGTTCACCATCCGCCCCCGACCTCCCCCTCTCCCACACCGAACGGTCTGTCCTCAGCAGAGGTCTCACCTTTGTCTCCCTCCGTCCCCACCTCAATGAGTTCCGCGCCCACCACGACTTGGAGCTCTTCTACCGTCGCCTCCGCCTCACAGCGTATTTCCATGGGAAGGAGTCCTCGCCCCCCATTGATGACCCCTTTTCCCGTCTCCAACGCACCCCCTCCTCGTGGAACCCCCCTCGTGTCCTCCCGGCTTTGGAACTCTTTATCCAAAACCACCGTCGCGACGTCAACCGCATCAACTTCTCCACTCCCCTATCTCACTCCAATCACTCCCCCCCTGAACGCTCTGCCATCGAATCACTCCGCAACAACCCAGATTGGGTTATCAAACTAGCCGACAAGGGAGGTGCCGTGGTAGTCTTGCCGTCGATCTCCACAAAACTGAGGCCACGCGCCAACTCTCGGGCACCTCCCCCTACTTACCCCTGGACCATGACCCCACTGACGAGCACCAGGCCACCATCTCTAGCATCATCACCGACTTCATCAACTCCCATGCCCTACCCGACCGAACCTCCAACCTCATCGTTCCCCAGCCCCGCACGGCCCGATTTTAACTGCTCCCCAAAATCCACAAGAAGAAGGGTTTCGGCCCGAAACATTGCCTATTTACTTCGCCCCATAGATGCTGCTACACCCGCTGAGTTTCTACAGCATTTTTGTGTACCTATAACAATCTTATATTGATTCTATTTATTTACTCTACGTTTTCATCAACTTTACCCAGATTCTACTATTCACCTACATTAAGGACATTATACAAAAGCCAATTAACCTATCAACCAACGTGTCTTTGGAATGTGGGACGTAACCAGAGCTCTCGAAGAAACTTATGGGATGAATTCCATGCAGAGTCAGAGAGACAATGAGCAAATTCCACACAGACAACACTCTCGGCTAAGAATTAACCCAGGTCTCTTGTCAGCTATGTCACTGCTCCATCTGCAACACTTCTCTACAAAACTACAGTGAATTATTAAAATTATTAAAATTTGCCCAAATGCTAAGATGCTTTTGATGCATCTGAACAATGGTCACCCCATTACAGGAAAGATGTGGAGGCTTCGTAAAGTGTGAAGAGGTTTATCAGAATGTTGCCTGAATTCGGAGGTATTAGCTACAGGGAGAGGTTGGAAAGACTTGGATTAATTTCTCTGGATCGTCGGATGTTGTGGGGACACCTGATTGAAGTATGAAATTATGAGAGGCATAGATAGAATAGACAGTCAGAATCTTTTTCCCCAGATTGGAAAATCAAATATCAGAGGGCATAGCATTAAGATGAGAGGGGCAAAATTTAAAGGGAGTTGGGTTTTCTTTTACACAGAGTGTGGTGAGTGCCTGGAACAAGCTGCCAGGGTTCGTGGATGAGGCATATAAAATAGCATGCAAAAGGCTTTGAGATAGGCATATGCTTGTGCAAGGAACAGAGGGGTGTTGATTGTGCGCAGGTAGATAAGAGATGGTCTTGGCATCACGTACGACATGGACATTATGGGCCGCAGGGCCTGTTCTTGTGCTGTACTGTTCTATGGTAAATGCCTATGTATGCTCGTCTTACGTTATATCTACACTCGCATCAACAGCAAAAATAATGCAAGTTGCAATATATATGTATTTTAATAAATACTTAAGACCCTCACCTTTGGGATTTGGTAATATGATGTAACTGTGCACTTGTACATTTTTTGAGGTTTAGCATCCTTAACCAAGGATGACTTGCTTCCACTCTGGCTTTGTGGCTTCTGAAGTGGCTGGCGAGACCAAAGGGGCAACCACACATACTTCCACAGATGGCAGATGAAATACATGACAGGACGAGTCATTTTTGAATGGTATGCTCCTTCTGCCATTTTTCGTGGACTTTTGTGAACCCAACATTTTCTATATTATCCTGAATACTCCTTCTACACTGTGAATGGTCACAGATCAAAGATTCTCAAAAGTCAGAGGGGATCTTATATTTTTTCAAGATTCTGACCACGTCATTGAATCTCTTAATCTATCTGACTGGTAATGTCTTCCTGCAACAGAGTTCAGAATAGAATGCCCCTTTCGGGAGTCTGACATTAGGTTTGTCCAATGGAAACAAATTAATATGATCAGGTTTTTAATTCTGTGAATGCTGACCATGGAGGGAACATTAACTTTGGCTCGCTTCATCTTCCAGTGCATTTGGAGGATTTCGCAAAGACAGCTTTGGTAATATTTTCAAGTGCCTTGAGGGGCCTCCTGAGGGTAGTGTAGGTCTCGGGTACAAAAAACAAGGGCGAGGCTCAGTGTTGCTCAGTAGACCATGAGCTTTGTGCCATGTTTGAGGTCTTGATCTTTACACATTCCTTTCCTCAATCGAACTGAAGGCTGAGCTGGCGCACTGAAATGATGAGGAATTACATCAGCAATGGGAGGGGATATAGTGTTGAGGATGTAAGGACTCTACAACTGAATAGAGAAAAGTTGAATGAGTAGGTGAATACTTGGCAAATAGAGGTTAATGTGGGAAAGTGTGAGGTCTTGCACTTTGGTAAGGACAATCTAAATGCAGAGTATTATATAAGAGAAACATTGCAATGATTGACAGAGTGTACCAGGATCCATGTGTTCCTGTAAACAAATCTCAAAAATATAGCATGCAGGTGCAGCAGGATGGCAAATGATATATTTACCTATTTTGCAAGAGTATTTGAATTTAGCAATTTGGAAGTATTTCTACAATTTTACAGGGATCTGTTGAGGTCACATGTGGAGTACTGTGCAGTTTTGGTTTTCTCAATTAGGAAAGGATGTACTGGCATTGGAGATAGTATAACTAGTCTAATTCCTGGGATGAGTGGATTGCCCTACCATGTGCCTAAAAAAAATCATATCTATATCCTTTGTCATTTAGAAGGATGAAAGGTGATCATGTTGAAATATATGATTCATATGGGGCACGCCATGATAACTCTCAAGATAAGATGTCCACTAGTGGGAGAAACTTAGTTTATAAGAATTGAGGGTGTTGTTTAAAACTAAGGTGCGTATGAATTTCTTCTCTCAGATGGTGGTGACATTCTATAATTCTCTCTTTTAGAAGGCTGTGGAGGTCAGATCACTGAGGATATTTAAAGAAGAAGGAGATCCATTTTAGAAAGATCTGGGAATTGAAGGTTATAGGCATCAGCCACAGTAGAGAAGGTATTGCCTTAGGCAGTTCAGCTATGCCACAGAGCATACAGTTTAGCCATGATATAGAACCATGCAGCCTACTTCCCCAATCTTTTTAAGTTCATAAATTTGCATTTTTCAAAATATGAAGAATATTTACAGGACTTTGCCATAATTTTTATTGTTGGGTGACAGTTTTGTTCAGTGAGGGCAGGAAGTTTGTGTCTTACAGATGCTGAGCATAATACCCAGTACAAAGCTCTCGGCAGCTCTCGAGAGTTGTCGGGAAAGCCGTGCGTCAACCTCGTCATCTCTCGGGTTCTCTCGGTAAACCCAAGTCGAGGCGCGAGCGTACTGCATGTCGCTCTTTGCGACGTCATCACTCGGGTGTTGGGCTGTGGGCGGGGCTGGGCACTACACTGCGGACGGCCGGCCGAGTGTTTGTCGAATGTGAGTCGGGAGGCGACAAAATGACTGTGGGGGGGGGGGGGGTTAACATAACTCATCATCGGCTTCAATCCAGAGCTGGGGGGGGGGGGAGGGCGCTGGGCCTCAGGTGGGGTGGAGCTCTTTGGACGGAAGGCCGGTCGAGTGTGAGCAAGAGGAGCCATTGTGACGTCATCACCTCGTTAATATAAAAAATGTCAGATTTGTGAAGAATTTCAAGATATAACTCAGGAAATAATAAATAAATTTTTCAGGTGAGGGGATTTTTTAGATCATGAGGTAAATCTCTACTGGAATATGTAAAAATTTCACCGTTACCGTGTCGGGTTTTCGAGGAGATGTGAATCAAAGAAAAAGTTCAAGTAAGCAAACCCATGTAAACATCCAAGATCAGAGTTCTATAATAATAGAGATAATCAAGAATCTAGCAGAAACCAACTATAATATTCACTGCACATAATTCGCACTGAGATATAATTGAAACATCTAGCTTATGCTTCAAAATCACAAAGTAATGAATACAATATCACATGCAACTTTGGATCTTTCAAAAATAACCATTATGTAGCGCCTTTCGTTCTGTCAGGATATTTCAAAGCATTTTACAGTTTTTTATACTATTATCAAAGCGTTGACAGTGATGAGGTGAAAGACCATCAGGATGCTCGAAGGCTAGGATTTCTGTTAAAATTGCCCATGACTCATTTGGCAGTTGGAACTTGCTCCACCTGACATCATTTCGGTACAGGGGGATCAACCAGGCAACCCATTGGATGTGGAAAAAGGACATCAGAAAACGCAGTGTTCATGGACAATAACTTCGGTCTTCCTCAGACAAGTGAGAACAATTTGCCTACATGAGATCCAGAATGTGAATGTACTCACTAGACATAAAAATGACTGTACAAACAGAATCTTTTTGCTCCATTCTCACAATCACAAGATATTGGTCAACAGAATATACTGGGAAACAGAGGGGAACCTCGTGTTTAGACACAAACATTCTAGTTACCATTGTGACACACTAAATTGAAAAGCTTCATTACACTAAGCAATAATTCATGGAAAACATGAGAGGTTTTATCGTTTTACTATGATGTATTCAAAATTGCTTCAAATTTGCCCACATAATTTTAGAGAAAATTACCCAAAGACATCTATCTGTCAGGTGATTATAATGGATCATATATTGCATTATCAGATTAATCCACTATTTGTTGAAAGTACTTTAATTTACCATTCTGACTTAAGACAATGAAGAACTGGCAAAACCTACCAAATCAATCTGGATTTTTTTTTCAAAAGGCTAAATACTGCAGAGATACGCAATTATATGATGTTGCAACTCAGATTAACGATGATATAGAAACATAGAAAATAGGTGCAGGAGGAGGCCATTCGGCCCTTCGAGCCAGCACCGCCATTCATTGTGATCATGGCTGATCGTCCCCTATCAATAACCCGTGCCTGCCTTCTCCCCATATTCCTTGACTCCACTAGCCCCTAGAGCTCTATCTAACCCTCTCTTAAATCCATCCAGTGACTTGGCATCCACTGCCCTATGTGGCAGGGAATTCCATAAATTCACAACTCTCTGGGTGAAAAAGTTTTTTCTCACCTCAGTCTTAAATGACCTCCCCTTTATTCTAAGACTGTGGCCCCTGGTTCTGGACTCGCCCAACATTGGGAACATTTTTCCTGCATCTAGCTTGTCCAGACCTTTTATAATTTTATATGTTTATATAAGATTCCTCCTCATCCTTCTAAACTCCAGTGAATACAAGCCTAGTCTTTTCAATCTTTCCTCATATGACAGTCCCGCCATCCCAGGGATCAATCTCGTGAACCTACGCTGCACTGCCCCAATCACAAGGATGTCCTTCCTCAAATTAGGAGACCAAAACTGTACACAATACTCTAGATGTGGTCTCACCAGAACCCTATACAGTTGCAGAAGAACCTCTTTACTCCAATACTGAAATCCTCTTGTTATGAAGGCCAACATTCCATTAGCTTTCTTCACTGCCTGCTGTACCTGTAAGCCAACTTTCAGTGACCGGTGTACAAGGACGCCCAGGTCTCGCTGCACCTCCCCCTTACCTAACCTAACCCCATTGAGATAATAATCTGCCCCCTTGTTTTTGCCGCAAAAGTGGATATCCTCACATTTATCTATATGAAGATGAAAATAAGTAAACATTTTAGATCAGCTCTTTAAATATTATCCAGATTAGGTGAAGTATTTCTAAACCTGGTACCTAAAGCTGAGTAAGCATTTGAATGTAAACTATAAACTATCATGCACAGAAATTCAAGTTAAGCAACTTTATTGAGATGGAATGAGAACAGACTTGAATACTTCAACTGATAAAGAGGATCAATTTGAGCAAACTATTTCTATTTCTTGCTTTAATATTGCTCACATTTGTTTCAACAGCTATTTTGAAAATTGATATAACACAGTTATTAATACAACCCAAATCTTATCAACATTTTGTTATGGAACCACTCATAATACAAACTGCCACTTCATCTTTCATTTTTCCTATAATTTCATGCATTTTCAGAAATATATAATAGTTAGAAGATGCAGCAGCATTAAAAGTTCATAAAAGAGTATTATAGGAGGCGTAATATAATGGAGTTGTAGATGTTCCTACCATACACATTGCTGAGCCGCACCAAATGCGTGAAGTGCTGGTAGATGCACATTACCTCTGAGAAAAGTGGGCCACGCGTTATTTTCAGAATGGGAGGCTCTGAAGAAGTGTATGGCTGTAAAAGAAGGTTACACTGATCATTGTTGGTGCATTTATAGCTATTTCTAAAATGTATTCAAAATACATTAGAAATTGTATTTTTATTTAAGATTTATTTAATGCAATCCAAACACAACTTTTCTTTGCTGGAGCTTAATGGAGGGCTGCAAAATAAATATGTAACAGGATGACAAAATACTTGGAAGAATTACTCAAAAACAGGAAAGATCAATTTTGATCAATATTTACTTTTCAACTGCCACCATCTTTCTTCCAATTTAACGGCCAAAACTTAACCTGTCAGTTTCAGAAGAGTTGATCATTTGCAAATAAAATATGTGATTAAGGCTTTTGAACAAGTTACAATTTTCAACACATTTTGAGGGATTTTAAGAAAATATGTAAAACATTCAGACCTTTAATAATCATGGATACTGCATATGGATAAGGAAGATCTTTGAGATCTTTGAATATTTTTACTTACATTTCCAGTATTCATAGTATTTTGCTCATATTGAAATAAAGTACTGGACATTTGTTTTTACCTGAGCTTCTCCATTCGGCAAGAAGAGATAGGCACCACTCTTATCCCGATTGCTTGTGGTGCCATACCACCAGAACTGAATACTTATAAGATGCTCCCTTTCATCCTCCTTGGTATATACTTTCTAATAGAACAAGAAAGGAATTTAAATTCTATTTCAATAATTGTAAAATATAATTTAATTATTTTCTTCCCCACTCCAGTCCCTTTGAGTTTCAACAACATAGTCATCTAAAACTTCCAGGCTGTTCATGAGTTCCTCCAAGCAATCTTACACTAAATAAATGTTTCTTTACCCGACCCAGTGGTCAGAATTTTAAACTCTCTCTCTGCGGAGATACCAAAGGTTCAAAGGTTATTTTATTGGTCACATACACGTAGGTGTAGTGAAATTTTTGTTGCCAGTGCAGCACATAAAAAAAATATACAAACATGACAATAATAAAGAACTTTAACATAGAAAACATCCCCCCACAATGGTTTCCATTATGAGGGAAGGCATTAAGTCCAGTCCCATCCCCATGTCCACCCATAGTCCGGCCTATTGAGGCCTCCGCAGTCGCCTCTATGGAGGCCCGATGTTCCAGGCCGTTCTCGCCAGGTGATGGTGCTCCGGCGTCGGGAGAATCTTCTCAGCGGCATGGGACACCTGGAACGGCCGCTTCCTTACTCGAGACCGCGGCTTCCGAAGTCAACAAGGCCGCGCCAGATGGAGCTCCACTACTGGAGATCTCAGCTAGAGATCCCAGGCTCCCGATGTTAAAGTTCAGCGCCGCCACCCGCAGCTGGCCGCTCCACAGACCCGCAGCTCCGCGATGTTTTTCTCGGCGGTCTCAGCTCACCGGAGCACCAGCGCCGCGACCCGGGCAAGGCATCTCCCGCTCCGCTCCGCGATAGCGCTCCAGCACTGTGCCGCCGCCGAAACCGTGGTTCTGGGCGGTCCCCTCAGGAAACGCCGCTCCAGGCCCGCTGGTAGGCCGCGAGGACGGGTCGACGGTGCAGCCCGGAGAAAAGCTGCCCCTCCGACCAGGTAGGGACCCTGAAAGGTAGTTTCCCCCTTCCCCCCCCCCCCCTTCCCCCCCCCCCTCCACCCACCCCCCACATAAAAAAGACTAGAACTCCAGAACAAAAACACTTTAACTAACTAAAATGTTTTAAAAAGAGTGAAAAACGAACAGCTGCAGGCTGGGCAGCCATACCATACAGGACGGCGCCCCCTTTCAAAGGATACAAAGGAAGTATTCATAATTGAACCGGTAGTTACTCAAATGCAGCATCAAAACCATGTGTGATTAGATGTATTTTAAATAGTAAGCAAACCAGCGCCTGCAATTCATCCGGGGAAGTTGGTCCTAAAGTCACGGCAACTTGATAGTACCAAGACAATTTCAGGTCAGAGCAGGAACAGGAGCCTTCAATGCAAGCCCGTTGATTGGTTTGAAGCAATTCATTTTCAGGTCAGAGCAGTAGTAAGGGCCTATAAAAGCAAGTCTGTGGACATGTTCGAGCAAGTTAATTTCAGGTCAAAGCAGGAGCCTTGAAAAGCAAACTAATTGATTGGTTTGGGCAAGTCAATTTCAGCTTGGAACAGGAGCGAAACCTTGAAAATCAAGACTATGGGCAGGTTTGGTCACGCCAATTTCAGGTCGGAGCAGGAGCCTTGACAAGTAAGCCCATTGATTTGTTTGAAGCATCCAATTTGGCTAACTGAGCAACTAATAAAAAGTTGAGGTGCAGCGGAACAGCCTATTGGGTGAAGTGCTGTGTTGAGGGCAAGTGTGAGTCTTGGGCTCAAGAATATTCAGGAGGAGTCCGAGTAATGGAGGGGGACAGGAGATAAAGGTACAGGCTGTTGTACCTGTTGTGTAGGCTGTTGTCTGTGATTCTTGTGCCTGCTCCAATCGTTCCTGTTTAATATCATAATAGTTGGCCATGCCCAAATTCAGAATGGTAACTCGTGGCCCCGCCCTGCCTTTATCCATAACTATCGTAAAGCTAACAGAGCAGTGATCATTAGATACAGGTGGGGTGCCAGAAGACTGAAAGATGGTTAATGTTGTGCCTCTATTTAAGAAAGCAGGGAAAAGTTTGGGAACTATTGATCCTAGTGAACCTAACATTTACTGGAGAGGATTCTTAGAGTTAAGAGTAAAAAAGTAAGCATCCAGCTGGTGGCATTGATGTATATCCATTGTATTTTCTTTCAGGTGGTAGAAATTGGGAACTTTAGTGGCACCATTAAATAAATCTTGGAGATTAATTACAGTTCATCCTGTAGATGGTATAGTTTTTGGCAATTAAATGCCGGGTGTCAGATAGAACACCAATTGAGTTGCTTTGTCCTAGATGGTATGAAGGTATTATTGAACGTGCACTGCTTTAATTAAGTATAGAGCATTCAATCAAAGTCCCACTGAGGCTTTGATATGATAGACAGACTTGGGTTTAGGAGTTAAGCGGTATTGGGGGTTTAGTATTGATGTGGATAGAAAACTGGCTGGCAGACAGGAAGCAAATAGTAGGAGTAAACGGGTCCTTTTCAGAATGGCAGGCAGTGACTAGTGGGGTACCGCAAGGCTCAGTGCTGGGACCCCAGCTATTTACAATATATATTAATGATCTGGATGAGGGAATTGAATGCAACATCTCCATGTTTGCGGATGACATGAAGCTGGGGGGCAGTGTTAGCTGTGAGGAGGAAGCTAGGAGGCTGCAAGGTGACTTGGATAGGTTGGGTGAGTGGGCAAATGCATGGCAGATGCAGTATAATGTGGATAAATGTGAGGTTATCCACTTTGGTGGCAAAAACAGGATAGTAGACTTTTATCTGAATGGTGCCCGATTAGGAAAAGGGGAGATGCAACGAGACCTGGGTGTCATGGTACACCAGTCATTGAAAGTAGGCATGCAGGCGCAGCAGGCAGTGAAGAAAGCGAATGGTATGTTAGCATTCATAACAAAAGGATTTGAGTATAAGAGCAGGGACGTTCTACTGCAGTTGTACAGGGTTTTGGTGAGACCACACCTGGAGTATTGCGTACAGTTTTGGTCTCCTAATCTGAGGAAAGACATTCTTGCCATAGAGGGAGTACAGAGAAGGTTCACCAGACTGATTCCTGGGATGGCAGGACTTTCATATGAAGAAAGACTGGATAGACTCAGCTTGTACTCACTAGAATTTAGAAGATTGAGGGGGGATCTTATAGAAACTTACAACATTCTTAAGGGTTAGGACAGGCTATATGCAAGAAGATTATTCCCGATGTTGGGGAAGTCCAGAACAAGGG
Source organism: Amblyraja radiata (assembly GCF_010909765.2). Taxonomy (NCBI): domain Eukaryota; kingdom Metazoa; phylum Chordata; class Chondrichthyes; order Rajiformes; family Rajidae; genus Amblyraja; species Amblyraja radiata. Next base: position 19,722,332 of record NC_045958.1, on the reverse strand, counting down.
GTTACAGTTTAAGGATAAGAGGGAAGTCTTTTAGGACGGAGATGAGAAAATCATTTTTTTACACAGTGGTGAATCTGTGGAATTCTCTGCCACAGAAGGTAGTTGAGGCCAGTTCATTGGCTATATTTAAGAGGGAGTTAGATGTGGCCCTTGTGGCTAAAGGGATCAGGGGGTATGGAGAGAAGGCAGGTATTGGATACTGAGTTGGATGATCAGCCATGATCACATTGAATGGCGGTGTAGGCTCGAAGGGCCGAACGGCCTACTCCTGCACCTATTTTCCATGTTTCTATGTTTCTAAGCAGGAGAATAGTCATTTGCTGCATGACAGTTTGCCTCTGACCCACTCTTCTTGACACATTATTTATTTAGATAGACATGCAGCATCTCTGGATCGAAGGAATGGGTGACGTTTGGGTCGGGACGTTTCAGTCTGAAGAAGGGTCTCGACCAGAAATGTCACCCAATCCTTCTATCTAGAAATGCTGCCTGTCCCGCTGAGTTGTTCTAGCGTTTTGTATCTATCTTCGGTGTAAACCAGCATCTGCAGTTCGCTCCCACACAGTAATTATATAGCTGGACAAAGGAAATGACATTTTGCAGAATGCTGCAGGTGGCCATTTAAGCAAAGGTAATGTTTTAAACACCCAGATAATATATCTGAAGATGACACAAAGTGTTGGAGTAACTCAGCAGGTCAGGCAGCATCTCTGGCGAACATGGATAGGTGATGTTTCGGGTCGGAACCCTTCGTCAGACTGATTGTGGCCTGTGTGAATGGAAATAAAGCTGGAAGAGGAGGGGCAGGACAAAGCCTGACAAATAATAGGTGGATACAGGTGAAGGGGGTTTTGCTAGGCAGATGGTTGGACAAAGGCCAGAGATATAAAGAAAAAAGGTGTGACACAAAAGGATTGAAGAGCTCTTAATTGTGAAGCTAGATGAAAGGATGTAGATGGAAGGGGAGTGGAGAAATTGTTTTTTATTTAACATTGTCAACAGTTATAATATTTTGCTTTTTGTTTGACTTCTGGTTGCAAATATAAATGTGATAACAAAAGGTTAATAAATAACAGCGAGCGATTATTGGATAACTGATCAATTTGGCACCTGGTTAAGGAGTTATATACCGGATAAAAAACATATTTAGAAATCTTTACCTCCAAGAATCCTTTCGAGCCTGAAAACCAAGCTTTTAAATTTGTGTTTTCAATAATAATGTCTTCAGTAGAGCTTTCCAACACACTGATCTTGAAGGGAACACCTACGGTCAATTCCTCTCTTCCATTCATGTACATGATATAATCTGTCAGCTTGGTTTTTATATCTTGAGTTTTCACTAACTGATAGACCCCCAATCCTAGGGCTGATATCTGTGCCAGAAATGAAACCTGTTGGATGAATAAAAGGAAAATACATTAAGAATACACTTAAAATTTTCACTAAATTTACCAATATGCAATTAACATCATTCTTATATGGCCTATGCTAATGTAATGGTTAAGTTAATGTAATGGCAAGCTGCCAGAATTAGTAAACCATGACATATCTGTATTGTAATCTCATTTAACGTGACCCTCTCTGGTTCCATAATGTCCATCGGTGACATTTAACAGAGTCTATCTATAATATTAAAAAAACAAGACGTTCTAGGCAACAAAAGACAATAAATCTCAACGTGACTAGTGACATCCACATGCCGTGAATAAATAAATGAAAAACATTGTTTATCTCGTGTTTAAGAAGGAACTGCAGATGCTGGAAAATCGAAGGTACACAAAAAAGCTGGAGAAACTCAGCGGGTGCAGCAGCATCTATGGAGCGAAGGAAATAGGCAACGTTTCGGGCCGAAACCCTTCTTCAGACAAAAAAAGCTGGAGAAACTCAGCGGGTGCAGCAGCATCTATGGAGCGAAGGAAATAGGCAACGTTTCAGGCCGAAACCCTGTCTGAAGAAGGGTTTCGGCCCGAAACGTTGCCTATTTCCTTCGCTCCATAGATGCTGCTGCACCCGCTGAGTTTCTCCAGCTTTTTTGTGTACCTTGGAACTTTATCTCTATTGCTTTCTTGGTATAGAAACATAGAAAATAGGTTCAGGAGTAGGCCATTCGGCCCTTCGAACCTGCACCGCCATTCAATATGATCATGGCTGATCATCCAACTCAGTATCCTGTACCTGCCTTCTCTCCATACCCCCTGATCCCTTTAGCCACAAGGGCCACATCTAACTCCCTCTTAAATATAGCCAATGAACTGGCCTCAACTACCTTCTGTGGCAGAGAATTCCAGAGATTCACCACTGTCTGTGTGAAAAATGTTTTCCTCATCTCGGTCCTAAAAGATTTCCCCCTTATCCTTAAACTGTGACCCCTTGTTCTGGACTTCCCCAACATCTGGAACAATCTTCCTGCATCTAGCCTGTCCAACCCCTTAAGAATTTTGTACGTTTCTACAAGATCAGTTCACATTGCTCACACATGACTGTGCTGCCAGATTCAGGGACAATAAGATCATAAAATTCGCGGATGACACAACAGTGGTGGGACTCATCAGCGGAGATGACGAGTCAATGTACAGGGAGGAAGTGGAACAACTAGTGGACTGGTGCAGCAAAAACAATCCTGAATTAAATGTCGACAAAACGAAGGAGATGGTTGTCGACTTCAGGAGGGCGCAGCCAAAGCATACACCCCTCAACATCAGTGGCACTGCAGTGGAGAGAGTGGAGAGCATAAAGTTCCTCGGTGTGCAAATTACAGACAGCCTCACCTGGTCCAGGAACACCACTGGGACCGTCAAACGGGCCCATCAGCGACTGCACTTCCTGAGGAAACTAAAACAGGCCTCACTCCCCACCAACATCCTCAGGACTTTCTACAGGGGTACGGTGGAGTCTGTACTCACGTGCTGCATAAATACGTGGTACTCCACCTGCAACTGCTCGGATAGGAAGGCTCTGCAGAGGGTAGTGAGGGGAGCAGAGAGGATCATTGGCGTCTCCCTACCCTCGGTACAAGAACTGTTCCAGAGCCGCTGTCTGAAAAAAGCTCAGAGAATTGCTAAGGACAAACTGCACCCCCTCCACATACACCTGGATCTCCTGCCATCAGGCAAGAGATATCAAAGCATCAAATCCCGGACTACAAGACTGCTAAACAGCTTCCTACCACAGGCTGTGAGGCTGCTAAACAGTCACTCTGTACTCAGTCACTTGATTCTGCGGCTGGCACGGACACTTTAATAACTGGCACTGGCCACTTTAATAACTGGCACTGGCCACTCAAATCAGCTGCCCCGGACATTTTTATGATTGGTTTATTGTATTTTAACGTTGTGTTTTACCTGCTTTTAACTATTTATTTATACTGTTCCATCAGGGACTGGATTGTTTTTAGTGTTATTATGTGTGAAACGTTTTAAATTTCATGTGCGATGCTCCGCTATTCCCTGGGAAACGTCTTTTCATTTTGCACTGTACAACTGTTGCTTGCAAGATGACAATAAAGGTTGATTTGATTTGATTTGAAGATCCCCCTTCAATCTTCTAAATTCTAGCGAGTACAAGCCGAGTCTATCCAGTCTTTCTTCATATGAAAGTCATGACATCCCAGGAATCAGTCTGGTGAACCTTCTCTGTACTCCCTCTATGGCAAGAATGTCTTTCCTCAGATTAGGCGACCAAAACTGTACGCAATACTCCAGGTGTGGTCTCACCAAGACCCTGTACAACTGCCGTAGAACCTCCCTGCTCCTATACTCAAATCCTTTTGCTATGAATGCCAACATACCATTCGCTTTCTTCACTGCCTGCTGCACCTGCATGCCTACCTTCAATGATTGGTGTACCATGACACCCAGGTCTCGTTGCATCTCCCATTTTCGTAATCGGCCACCATTCAGATAATAGTCTACTTTCCTGTAGACTATTCAATTCCCACATGCAAATCATTAATATATATTGTAAATAGCTGGGGTCCCAGCACTGAGCCTTGCAGTACCCCACTAGTCACTGCCTGCCATTCTGAAAAGGACCCGTTTACTCCTACTCTTTGCTTCCTGTCTGCAAGCCAGTTCTCTATCCACATCAATACTGAACCCCCAATACCGTGTGCTTTAAGTTTGTATACTAATCTCTTATGTGGGACCTTGTCGAAAGCCTTCTGAAAGTCCAGATATAACACATCCACTGGTTCTCCCTTATCCACTCTACTAGTTACATCCTCGAAAAATTCTATAAGATTCGTCAGACATGATTTACCTTTCATAAATCCATGCTGACTTTGTCCAATGATTTCACCACTTTCCAAATGTGCTGCTATCCCATCTTTAATAACTGACTCTAGCAGTTTCCCCACTACCGATGTTAGACTAACTGGTCTGTAATTCCCCGTTTTCTCTCTCCCTCCCTTTTTAAAAAGTGGGATTACATTAGCTACCCTCCAATCCTCAGGAACTACTCCAGAATCTAAAGAGTTTTGAAAAATTATCACTAATGCATCCACTATTTCTGGGGCTACTTCCTTAAGTACTCTGGGATGCAGCCTATCTGGCCCTGTGGATTTATCGGCCTTTAATCCATTCAATATACCTAACACCACTTCCCGGCTAACCTGGATTTCACTCAGTTCCTCCATCTCATTTGACCCTCGGTCCCCTGCTATTTCCGGCAGATTATTTATGTCTTCCTTAGTGAAGACAGAACCAAAGTAGTTATTCAATTGGTCTGCCTTGTCCTTGTTCCCCATGATCAATTCACCTGTTTCTGACTGCAAGGGACCTACATTTGTTTTAACTAATCTTTTTCTCTTCACAATCTATAAAAACTTTTGCAGTCAGATTTTATATTCCCTGCCAGTTTTCTTTAATAATCTATTTTCCCTTTCCTAATTAAGCCCTTTGTCCTCCTCTGCTGGGCTCTGAATTTCTGCCAGTCCTCTGGTAGGCTGCTTTTTCTGGCTAATTTGTATACTTCATGTTTTGTTTTGATACTATCCCTGATTTCCCTTGTTATCCACGGATGCACTACCTTCCCCGATTTATTCCTTTGCCAAACTGGGATGAACAATTTTTGTAGTTCATCCATGCAGTCTTTAAATGCCTTCCATTGCCTATCCACCGTCAACCCTTTAAGAATCAATTGCCAGTCTAATTTGGCCAATTCACGTCTCATACCCTCAAAGTTACCTTTCTTTAAGTTCAGAACCCTTGTTTCTGAATTAATTATGTCACTCTCCATCCTAATGAAGAACTCAACCGTATTATGGTCACTCTTGCACAACAGGACTGTTAACTAACCCTTCCTCATTACTCAATACCCAGTCTAGAATAGCCTGCTCTCTCGTTGGTTCCTCTACATGTTGGTTTAGAAAACTATCCCGCATACATTCAAAGAAATCCTCTTCCTCAGCACCCCTGCCAATTTGATTCACCCAATCTATATGTAGATTGAAGTCACCCATTATAACTGTTTTACCTTTGTTGCACGCATTTCTAATTTCCTGTTTGATGCCATCCCCAACTCCACTACTACTGTTAGGTGGCCTGTACACAACTCCCACTAGCGTTTTCTGCCCCTTAGTGTTTAGTAGCTCTACCCATAGCGTTTCCACGTCCTCCAAGCTAATGTCCTTCCTTTCTATTGTGTTAATCTCCTCTCTAACCAGCAACGCTACCCCACCTCCTTTTCCTTTCTGTCCATCCCTCCTGAATATTGAATATCCCTGGATGTTCAGCTCCCAGCCTTGGTCACCCTGGAGCCATGTATCAGTGATCCCAACTATATCATAGTCATTAATAGCTATCTGCACATTCAACTCATCCACCTTATTACGAATGCTCCTTGCATTGAGACACAAAGCCTTCAGGCTTGTTTTTACAACCCTCTTACCCCTTATACAATTATGTTGAAAAGTCACCCTTTTTGATTTTTGCCCTGGATGTGTCTGCCTGCCACTTTTACTTTTCACCTTGCTACCTATTGCTTCTACCCTCATTTTACACCCCTCTGTCTCTCCGCTCACACATTTAAGAAACCCTTTCCCTTTAACTCCATCCTCGACTATCGCATTTGACACCCCACCCCCCTTATTCAGTTTAAAACCACCCGTGTAGCAGTGGCAAACCTGCCTGCCAGAATGCTGGTCCCCCACCTGTTAAGATGCATTTTGTTCCTTTTGTACAGTTCCCCCCTTACTCCAAAACAGATCCCAGTGATCTAAGAATCTAAATCCCTGCCCCGTATTTTCTGTATTGTTTCAGTTTTCCATCACCTGTAAAACACATGCTCCTCATGATTTTATAAATGCTTATAATGTTGTCCTTCAGCATCCTTCGCTGCAGTGAAAACAGTTCCAGCCTACCCAATGTCTCCTTATAACTCAAGTCCTCCAGTCCTGCCAACAAATTTATGAATTTCTTCTACATCCTCTCCAGGTTGATCATATCCTTTTGACAGTATACAATGCCCTCCATAATGTTTAGGACAAAGACACATCATTTATTTATTTGCCTCTGTACTCCCCAATTTGAGATTTGTAATAGAAAAAAATCACATGTCGTTAAAGTGCACATTGTCAGATATTAATAAAGGTAATTTTTATACATTTTGGTTTCACCGTGTAGAAATTACAGCAGTGTTAATACAGCAGCCCTCCCATCTCAGGGCACCATAATGTTTGGGACACAGCAATGTCACGTAAATGAAAATAGTCATGTTTAGTATTTTGTTGCATATCCTTTGCATGCAATGATTGCTTGAAGTCTGCGATTCATGCACTTCACCAGTTGCTGGGTGTCTTCTCTGGTGATGCTCTGCCAGGCCTGACTTGCAGCCATCTTCAGCTTACCCTTCAGTTTTCTCTTCAGCATATAAAAGGCATGCTCAATTGGTTCAGATCAGGTGATTGACTTGGCCACTCAAGAATTGACAATTTTTTAGTTTAAAAAAATTCTTTGTTGCTTTAGCAGTACGTTTCGGATCATTGTCTTGCTGTGGAATTAACCGCCGGCCAATGAGTTTTGAAGCATTTGTTTCAACTTGATCAGATAGAATGTGTTTTTACACTTCAGAATTCATTTTGCTACCATCAGCAGTTGTATTATCAATGAAGATAAGTGAGCCAGTACCTTCAGCAGCCATACATGCTCAGGCCATAACACCCCCACCACCGTGTTTCACAGATGAGGTGGTATGTTTTGGATCTTGGGCAGTTACTTCACTCCTCCATACTTTGCTCTTACCATCACTCTGATATAAGTTAATCTTCGCCTCATCTGTCCACAAGACCTTTTTCCAGAACTGTGGTTGCTCTTTAAAGTACTTCTTGCCAAAATGTAACCTGGCCATCCTATTTTTGCAGCTAACCAGTGGTTTGCATTTTGTAGTGTAGCCTCTGTATTTCGGTTCATGAAGTCTTCTGCGGACAGTGGTCATTGACAAATCCACACCTGACTGCTGAAAAGTGTTTCTGATTTGTCGGACAGGTGTTTGGGGATTTTTCTTTATTATAGAGAGAATTCTTGTGTCATCAGCTGTGGAGGTCTTTCTTGGCCTGCCAGTCCCTTTGCGATTAGTCTCACCAGTGCTCTCTTTCTTCTTAATTTTTAAGATGGCGGCGCTGCCTTAGCAGCTGCGGCTCGCTTGCAGTCCGTTTGTTTTTTCTTTTTTTTGTTTGTTCTTTTGTCCTGTTTTAGTTAATTTCTGGTTTTATTTTTATTTTATTATGTTGTGTGTGGGTGTGGGGGGGAGAAACGTGTTTTTGGTCTCTTCCTTCGGGGGGATGCGACTTCTCTTGTCGTATCCCCCGTGTCCGTCTCCGTCTGCGCCGAGGCCTAATGGCGGAGCTGGCGGCCTCGGAGCTGGGGCAGCGTTCCAGCAGCAACCGGAGCTGTGGCGTTCCGGCGGCAGCGGCGACCCGGCATCAGAGTTGTGGCGTTCCGGTGGCAGCGGCGACCCGACACCGGAGCTGTGGCGTTCCAGCGGCAGCGGCGACCCGACAACGGAGCTGTGGCGTTCCAGCGGCAGCGGCAGCGGCGACCCGACAACGGAGCTGTGGCGTTCCAGCGGCAGCGGCGACCCAACATCGGAGCTGTGGCATTCCAGCGGCAGCGGCGACCCGACAACGGAGCTGTGGCGTTCCAGCGGCAGCGGCGAACCGACATCGGAGCTGTGGCGTTCCAGCGGCAGCGGCGACCCGACAACGGAGCTGTGGCGTTCCGGCGACAGCGACGACCCGACAACGGAGCTGTGGCGTTCCGGCGACAGCGACGACCCGACAACGGAGCTGTGGCGTTCCAGCGGCAGCGGCAGCGGCGACCCAACAACGGAGCTGTGGCGTTCCGGTGGCAGCGGCGACCCTACAACGGAGCTGTGGCGTTCCGGCAGCAGCGGCGACCTGACCTCGGAGGACGACAGCGTTGGGAGCTCACAGGTTGCCTCGGAGCAGAGGGAGAACAAGGAGGGAAGAGACAAGGACTTTAAGATTTTTGTCTTCCATCACAGTGAGGAGGTGCCTGGTGAACTCACTGTGGTGGATGTTAAATTTGTGTTTGTGTGTTTTTGTCATTTTTATTATATGTATGACTGCAAGGCAACTAAATTTCGTTCAGACGAAAGGTCTGAATGACAATAAAGGCTACTTTACTTTACTTTACTTTACTTTAATGATGTTCCAAACCGTTGATCTTGGTAAGCCTTAGGTTTGGCTGATGTCTCTCAGTTTTTTTCTTGTACTCACTCATAATGGCTTATTTGACTTTCATTGGCACAACTTTGGTCCTCATGTTGATAAACAGCAATACAATATTCCAAAGGTGATTGAAAGACTGGAGGAAAGACTAGGTGCTGAGAGCTCTCATATACCTGCATTAAGGAGGCCTTTAAACACACCTGAGCAATTACAAACACCTGTGAAGCCATGTGTCCCAAACATTATGGTGCCCTGAAATAGGGGGGAACTATGTATAAACATAGTTGTTATTTCTACATGGTGAAACCAAAATGTATAAAAATATATTTTAATAAAATCTGACAATATGCACTTTAACCACATGTGATTTTTCTATTACAAATCTCAAATTGTGGAGTACAGAGGCAAATAAATAAATGCTGGGTCTTTGTCCTAAACATTATGGAGGGCACTGAAGCAACAGGAATTGCACAAAATATTCTAGGTGTGATAATATTGTTAATATTTTGCATAGTGGAACGTGATGTCCCAACTCCAGTACACAATGATGAAAGGAAGAGTTGGCTTGTTTCAACACCTTGCCTATTTGTGTTGCACTTTAAAGGAACTGTGTACCCATAGGTCTCTCGGTTCTATAACACTCCACAGAATCTATCATTCACTGTTTATGCCCTGCTTTGATTAAACTTCCCAAAATGTATCACTTGAAACTCGACTGCATTAAATTCCATCTGCCATTCCTCTGCCCACTTTCCCAGTTGATCAATCATGTTGTAACCTTAGACAACCTTCTTCATATCTACCACACCGCCAATTTGGCCTTCTGCCAACTGTTATTGCGGTGGCACAACACTACCACACCGCCAATTTGGCCTTCTGCGAACTGTTATTAGGGTGGCACAACACAGTACGCAAAGAAACGTAGAAGACATGAACCAATAAGGTAAATTTGTACAAGCACATTCCACATCAATTGCATGTGATAAGGTTACGCAATCATTTTCCATGAAATGAGCCCATGGAAATTTAGAACAAATAGAGAAAGTTGGCACACGAGGCAGACGGGAAAGAAGCACGTGGTGGCACAATTAAGGGGCGAAGGAAAATATAGAAAGTTGAAGAGACAAGGCAAGAAGATATTGAGGGTAATGAAATGAATAATAATAATAATTAGAGTATAGAAACATAGAAACATAGAAATTAGGTGCAGGAGTAGGCCATTCGGCCCTTCGAGCCTGCACCGCCATTCAATATGATCATGGCTGATCATCCAACTCAGTATCCCGTACCTGCCTTCTCTCCATACCCTCTGATCCCCTTAGCCACAAGGGCCACATCTAACTCCCTCTTAAATATAGCCAATGAACTGGCCTCGACTACCCTCTGTGGCAGGGAGTTCCAGAGATTCACCACTCTCTGTGTGAAAAAAGTTCTTCTCATCTCGGTTTTAAAGGATTTCCCCCTTATCCTTAAGCTGTGACCCCTTGTCCTGGACTTCCCCAACATCGGGAGCAATCTTCCTGTATGTCAAGGGGATGCAACATAAACAAGTGCGTGGCAATAAGCTGGAAATAATATTACGAATTTACTAGAACAGTGCAGTGGCACAGCTACTACAGATACTGCCTCATTGTGCCATATACCTCAGTTCAATCCTTATCTATGGAGTTTGAACATACTCCATGTGACTGAGGGGTCTTCCTCTGGCTAATCGTTTCCTCACATCCTAAAGATGGTAGCACAGTGGAATATGGACAAAAATAACAGGGAACAGTACAACGCAGAAACAGACCCCAGGAAAGTAGTGGCCAAGTTCAGATTAGCCACAATCCTAACGAATGGTGAGCAATGTGGAGGGGGCATATGGCATATTCTACTTCTGATGTCCTGAACACATTAAGGATTGTTGAATAAGGTAGTAGAGAGGTCACGACACCAAAAAAAAAGTTGAGAAAAAGTACATTAGTTATAGAGAATTGAAGCAGAGAAAACATTGCCCACCTGAAATACTTCATTGGAAATTCTGTTGGATTTGTCCCAAACTGCAGAAACCTGAGCCTCCACTTGCTGCCCTGAAGCTGTTAGCACATTTAGTTTATATGAATTTACTTGCACCGTTACAATGGATACACGGTCTTGGTCTGTTGGATTATATACCACAAGATACCTGAAAGAGAAACATTTCAATTTCTTGAAAACCACATTTCCAATGTTGTGAGAGGTGTGGAACAAATGTGAGAAAAATAACATAATCTGACAGACTTCATCAGTCTAAAGAAGGGTCTTGAACTGAAATATCACCCATTTCCTCTCTCCAGAGATGGTGCCTGTCCCTGCTGAGTTAGTCCAGCATTTTGTGTCTATCTTTGGTTTAATTAAGAAGGTATTAAGGAAACTCTCACGAAACCTCATACTGATAAACGTGGGTGTGTGTGCGTGTGTGTGTGTCTGTCTGTGTCTGTCTGTGTCTGTGTGTGTCTGTCTGTGTGTGTCTGTCTGTCTGTCTGTCTGTCTGTCTGTGTGTCTGTCTGTGTGTCTGTCTGTCTGTCTGTCTGTCTGTCTGTGTCTGTGTCTGTGTGTGGTTTGGTGGTTACTAGTGAAACTCAATCATTCAAAACCTCAATATAATTGAAAGCATATCCCAAATGATATTCATAAATATGAACCCTAAAATGAATGAACTGTCATGTGAACTAATTTAATATACTTGGGTAGAACAGGAAGAGACCTAATTGATTGTGAAATTTTTACACTTAAAAAGACCAGATAACATTTCAAGAACATTCTTTTCCAGCAGATTGGTGCACATTAATTTGCACTATCAATTGTATTAATCATTAGTTGCATTTAAGATAGTAAACTGAAAATGTTGATCAAAATAAAATGCTTGAAGTATTCAGCACGTAATACAGCATCTGTGGAGAGAAAAAGAGAATGAATGGTTCTGGTTGTTATAGACTTCCATCAGAATTAGGAAACAAACATATTTAGGTTGCAGAGGATTGGGACAACATAGTAGCGTCTATCATAGGGCAGAGACCAAGATTTTTTTTTTATAGATTGCCAACAACAGAGAAGGATCAAAGTCTTGCCAATGACACAATCTAACTGGAGGAGATGTGAACAAAGGATGGAAAAAATAAATAGATTAGAACTGTAAAATTAAGTTCCAGAGAAATATTGATTATTTCGACAAGAGAGAAAATTGAGCTATTTCTAAAAGTCTGCATTTGGCAGAAATGCTTAAACTCCAAAACTCATCCTACCGATAAGCAAGTTAAACAGTGCCTGAATGATACGAACTCTTGTGAAAGAATTTTGCTAAACTTTAGCTGTTCTGCATGCTGACACGTATTGCGAAACTAAAGATGCCGCATTGTTCTTAGGAAAGTCTTGGCCGAATGATAGAGCAATGTATACAGATATCTGTTCATTTTTGCATGATATTATTATCTGTTAACTGCAAAACCAACGGGTCTGAGTAGTTTTGATCAAATCGCAACTCCCCAACTAAGCTGTTTAAGGAACTCACGTCTGGGCTAGTCTGCACATACACTTGTTTGTTCGGCAGTATATAAACCTGTGCCGTCTGTACGCTTGAGGAACTGTTTTTATCATTTAAAAATAAATTGGATAGTTATATGGATGGGAAAGGAATGGAGGGTTATGGTCTGAGCGCAGGTATATGGGACTAGGGGAGATTATGTGTTCGGCACGGACTAGAAGGGTCGAGATGGCCTGTTTCCGTGCTGTAATTGTTATATGGTTATATGGTTAACTTGACAGTCACCGGCAGTCACCTGAAAAATTGCCTAAGTGCCAAGTCTTCAATTGATTTCTCTGACAGCTCTCAACCTTTGTACAATCACACTTCAACAAGCTTTCAAGAAGGCTTTAACTAATGCAATGTGAACCACAAACCTGGGCGTTAAGCTCAATTCAATAGTTGTTCTTTCAGGTAATGCGTCTTGTGCAGCTTGGCTATCAACCTGAAACAAACCAAAACATTCAACAAAAAGTTATTATACAAATGAACTTATTGAATACAATAACTTGTCTTAATTATGCGTTGGTTACTCTGAGCATAAATGCAGCATTTTCCTGGCACAACACTCTAAAAAGCATCGAACTTCTGCATTCATACTTTCTTCATGGTCTAGCTCTAAATACAATATGTACGGGGGGGGGGGGGCATACATAAAAGCCTTGTGTTTTCTACACCAGATATCTTCAAAAGATTTATTAACTTACAGCGCTTGTCTTGTACGAACCTTGTTTTATTTTGACACACTCTTTTGAGCGATTTTCTAAAATGCAATCTAATAAGCAATACTTCTTCATATTGCAGAGACAAGATAATCCGCGCATGTGCAGGTGAAGTGTACACATAGTTTATATTTTTGATATGCTGCCATTACTGGTAATATCTATGGTCAAGTGAAGTTCAAGTTCAAGTTACATTTATTGTCACATACACCAATTGGTGCAGTGATATTTGAGTTGCCATGCAGCACACAAATAAGATAAACACGACACTATAGAATTTAACATAAAACATCCCTCACAGCGGAACCAACGTTTCCCACTGTGAGGGAAGGCAACAAAGTTCAGTCATCTTCCTCTTGTTCACCCGTGGTCGGGGCCTATTGAGGCCTCCGCAGTCGCCGCAACGGTGGCCCAATGTTTCAGGCTCTCTCGCCGGGATGATCGGATGATTGGAGCGCCAGCGTCGGAATGGAACGACACTCTCAGCGGGCTTGGAGTTTCCGAATCGGCCACTTCCTACCGGAGACCACGGCTTCTGAAGTCCATAGGCCGAGCTGGGCGGTGCTCCAACACCGGTGTAAGATCCCAGGCCTCCGCAATGTTAAAGTCAGCGCCAACCGCAGCTGGAAGCTCCGTAGACCACAGCTGACCACATGATGTTAAAGTCGGCAGGCCCAACATTCCGGAGCTCCAACACGGCGAACTTGGTAAGGCATCGCCCGCTCCGCGATGGAATCCAGTGCTGCGCCGTTGCTGAAGCTCTGGCCGGTCTTCGGCAGGAAAGGCCGCGCCCATCCAGATGGTGGGCTGCGAGGGGGGGGGGGGACGAAGATGCGGCTCAGAGAAAAGACGCATCCTCGACCAGGTAGAGACTGAGAAGACGGTTTTCCCCCTTCCCCCCTCCCCCCCCCCCCCCCCCAAAGACAAAAATACCTCCAAAAACAAACTTTTAGACAGACTAAAAATAACAAAAAGGGTGAAAGGACAGACAGCTGCTGGCGAGGCTGCCACACTCGATGGAGCCACCACCCGCTCCACATGGAATGCTGGCTCAGTTTGCCAATTGTTATTTTCTTTTTTTAAATCAAAACAGAGGCTTTCTTGGTCACTTAAAAAAAGATTTAAAAGTCCATATAATAGAATAAAATATAGTATAGATGACGGGTTTTCTTTTCCAAAGACAGTGGAGTTAGACACAAATCGGTTGTTTTTAGTCCTTTTTATTAACTCACAGCAGCCCACAATTTTTTCCTCAATCGCCAGAATAATCACAAGCACATTGAAATGTAGAATGTCTCACCATTTGGAAGAAGGGTGTTGAAGGATTGTGCTTGTAATTTTCCTTGTCCTTTAATGACAGAAAATGTGCTGAGTCACCAATCACTCTTTTCAAGTTCATTATGGAATGAAATAGTCTGTAAAATAAAACATTTAAGAACATCACAATATTGTAATATTTATTCAAGTAGATTGAATAAACTTACTTCCTAAACCAAATACTTTCAGTTGGCAGGCATTCGAGACATGTTCCACCAGACTATAAGATACTAGTTCTTATACATCCATACTTAATCCATGGGACAGAGACTGTGTGTCCAAGATATGTTTCATCTTTGATATTTACAATTCATGTCATATCTAATGAGTCATTGTCACCTGTAGTTGAATAACTTCCTTTTACTGTGTCTTTTATTTTGGTAATGTTGATAAACACAATTTAACGAAGTGTTGCTTCACAGGAAAGAAGGAGGAAAGAAAAAGAACTTGTACTTATATAGCGCCTTTCATATCCTTTCATGACACTTCCAAAGCACTTTATAATGAATGAACTGCTTTTGAAAATCCCTCAATCTTTCAAAAATCTGAAGGTTAAAAGTAAATAATTGAACCTGGAAAAAGGTGATTTAAAACGAATTCTACAAATTAACATTTACCTGGTCCCATAATCCACCACGACCCACTCTTTAGAAGTTCCAGTGATCGCGTCATGATGTTGGAATAGGCCAAGGTTTCGTCTTGCTTCTACCAGCAGTTTATAATCTTGAGATGAAGGGAACGCTGTCATTTTATTGGATTTATTTGCACCTGCCGATGCCAAGGAGTAAAGGATTTCTGCAGCCCTAGACATGAAATACAAAATATAGATTATTCATTTTTAATTTTTAATAGCTTTTGAATAGTTTTTTCAATGAATTAGTATTAAACTTAAGAAGGAGTTAGATGTGGCCCTTGTGGCTAAAGGGATCAGGGGGTAAGGAGAGAAGGCAGGTATTGGATACTGAGTTGGATGATCAGCCATGATCATATTGAATGGCGGTGCAGGCTTGAAGGGCAGAATGGCCTACTCCTGCACCTATTTTCTATGTTTCTATGAACTTTTACTTCAAAGAAAAATCCATCAGCTAAAATGAGTTTACATAATCAGCAACTTGAAGTGAAATCATTGTGTAGGAAGGAACTGCAGATGCTGGTTTAAACCGAAGATAGGCACAAAAAGCTGGAGTAACTCAGCATTTTTGGAGCGAAGGAATGGGGAATGTTTCGGGTCAAGGCAGAAGGTCATGGGAAATCATTGTGCTGTGTACAAAAAATAAAACAAGCAAAGGAAAGAATTTCTGGCTAATTGGATATTATTTCTATTAATATCCCAACTCATTTATTTTAAAGATAATATATGGTATTATAATAAATTATCCCCCTGCGAAGCTCATAGGTTTAAAAGGAGAGCTGATTGGCTAACAGTTTTAATCATATATTGTTCGCCCTCTTTAAACAATAGTACGTCTGCAAACGGCCAGTGCTCCAATGGTAAGCCTGGAACAAAGAACATTGGAAGGTCGTAGAAAATGTTGAAAATGAATCTTATTTCTCTTGTATTTCATTGGAATATATTTTATTCTAGCACAATTTACCCAAAAACATAGCATAACTTTTAATATGCCCTTTCTCTGTTTGATATTTCCAATAGTTCATAATCTTCTTCCTCAAGGTGAATTCTGATATAATATAGATTTCAATTTTCCCCAATTTGTACCCACCTGGGATCACAGATATATTCCAAGTATCATGAGTTCCAACGCGTTACATCATGAGATCCATGCTTAATGCCATGTGTTGGTGCATGCATGCTTGTCATATCTCTATTCTCTCTCCTGATCACTTCTCTCTCTTTCCTCTCTCACCCTCTCCAAAAAGACTCACTCTCATCTGAAAGCTGTAATTGCCTGTGGTTCCATTTTATTCACTGCTGGACCAGCCCTTTTCCCTTATTTATCCTGCAACTGCTTTCAGTATCAAGGGATGGATTTGTGATCTTCATTGACAGACTCTTTAATTAACCAGCCCAGTCCTTCTCTGACCCATCTGAATAGAGCTAAAATGTCAATCATATCTCTCTAACCAGTCATTGTGCAATATCTGTATTTTATCTTAATAACAATGCCAAGGATGATACTCACAAATCATTTAGCAATTACGTGAGCAGCTATCAAAATAAGGGAAAAAATGGTCACATTGTCATGGATTGAGTTGCAAATATACAAAATAAAGAACTGATCAACAATTGAATGAATTTACCTCAAATATGATTCTAATACTCTGTCCAGTCGTTTATAGAAGGGTCGGGAGGTGAAATATCCACTCCAGTAATGATCATCTCTGTCAGCATAGGTAAAAAAGTCTCCACTCAAGACAGGAAATGGTGATGGTGAATTTTCAGCAGCTTTATGGATGGCATCAAAGTAATCTGACAATGTGCCAAATTGAGCCTAGAAACAGAATTTCAAACTATTCAACATTCAGTTAACACTTAAAATAGAAGAGTTTTTTCCCCTCACAATCTTTGCTATTTATCTTTAAATATGGTCCAAAATGTTGTTTCTCAGCTTCAATGGATTACTTGATTGAATCTTGGCACGCATGGAGTAGTTATGACAATGTCAAACAATGACAAGTTGCTTTGGTTTCAAAGACCCTTCAGCCCACCAAGTCCATACTGACCATCGATGACCCGTACATTTGTTCTATGTTATCCCACTTTTGCAGCCTACACACTAGGGGCAATTTACAGAAGCCAATTAACCTACAAACCTGCACATCTTTGGAATATGGGAAGAAACTGGAGCACCGAGAAAATCCATGTGTTCAGAGAACGTACAAACTCCATACAGACAGCACCCGTAGACAGAACGTGGGTCTCGTGCTGTAAGGCAGCAGTTCTACCGCAGAGCCACTGTGCCCCCTACAGTGTCGTCAACAGAGATCGCAGCAGTTTAAAAGAAAGTGGTTCAGTTACTGCATTCAAGGGAAATTATGGATGGATGGCCAGTAACACTCACAGAAATTGAAAACATAATGTGTTATAGTCTCAGCAAAATACAGCAGGTAAACAGGCTCCTGACCAGAAATGTCACTTAACTATGTCCTCCACAGATGTTGCTTGATCTGCTGTGAGAACATACAAGAGTACAGCACAAAAACAGGCCCATCAGTCCGCAATGTCTGTGATGACCATGCTGCCGACCAATTTTTATCTGCCTGAACATAATTCTGGAGAACATAATTCTACCTCTCAGACCTCTACATTCCCTGCATATATATATATGCCTATCAAAAAGACTCTTAAATGCCGCTATCATATATGCCTCAACTACCACCCCTGGCAGCCCATTCCAGGCACTCATCAACCTCCATGTTAAAAAACTTGTCCCACACATCTCCTTTACACTTTGCTCCTCTCACCTTAAAGCTATGTTCTATAGTATTTAACTTTTCCACACTGTGAACAATGTTCTGGCTATCTACCCTATCTATTCCTCTCATAATTTGCACACTCCAGCATTCCAGAGAAAACAAGCTAAGTCTGTCCAACCTCTCCCAGTAACTAATAACCCCTAATCCATGCATCAATCTGGTAAACTTCCCCTGCACCCCTTTTAAAGCTACATGATGACTTCCTGACTCTTATATTCAATGCCCTGACTGATTAAAGCAAGCATTCCATATGCCTTATTTAGCACTCTATCTACTTGTGTTGCCACTTTCAAGGAGCTAGATACTTCGATTCCAAGTTCCCTCTGTACATCAATGCGGTTAAGGGTTATGCCATTAATAGTACATTTTCCCTATATTCAACCTCCCAAAGTGCAACATCTCACACTTGCTCGGATTAAACTCCATCCGCATTTTCTCCACCCATTTCTGTAGCTGATATATACGATAAGAACTGAAGAGTAGACCAGGAGATTATGAAGGGAACAGCCCCTACCCAATGCTGAAAGGTTTGGTGGTGGAATCTCTTTGATGGGGGCACAAATTGAAGACAACAATTTGCTGACTACAAAAGTTGATGGAGGGGGGGGGAATTGAGAACCAGGAAATCTCTATCCTTATTCAATTTAAAAAAAACAAATCTTCCTAGTTTCCTCCTTATCTTGTGTTCGGTTGCTCGGCTTACTTGAATTCAGCATAACTGCTGGTTACTAGTGGTTCACTTAGTGATTTTTAGCCTTAACCAACAGAATCCTTCAGGGAACTACTGAAATTAAGATATTTGTCACAGTAAGCAAAGAACTGAAGGTTCTGTAAGTCTGAAATAAAAACAGAAAATTCTGTAAATACTCAGTATGTTACGCAGCATTTGAATTAAAGTTTACCTCTAACCTGTATTCTGATTTTTTTTAAACATTGTTTGATATTCTACTTAAGCACATATTTCTTTACTAAGCCAACAGTAACTGTAATCATACACTTACAACAAATTACACAAATTGAGTTAATATTTATTTATGACAACATACCTTCACATGGAGCTCTGGGTGAGAGTTCATATAA
This sequence comes from Amblyraja radiata, assembly GCF_010909765.2. Classification (NCBI taxonomy): domain Eukaryota; kingdom Metazoa; phylum Chordata; class Chondrichthyes; order Rajiformes; family Rajidae; genus Amblyraja; species Amblyraja radiata. The sequence goes on along the minus strand of NC_045958.1, from coordinate 19,703,548 downwards.
TCAAACAGCTTCTGATAATTTTGAAATTGTTGATCCCATTCTGACAATTGATCATATCGAAAATCATCTCCCAGCGGAGCCAAGACCACTTTTGTACGGAAAAGTTTGGACTTTTTTCTATATTGATCTAAGAGGAGTTTGGCTCTTAAAAAAAAACATTTGACATATCAGTCAAAAAAACAATGGTATTATATGTAGATTTGACAGCAAAAATAAAAATGAAGCACAACATAGACTGAAAGCAAAATGGATTGCTAAAGCGTACCATTCTTCATTCTCACATAAATCAAGAGGTGTGGCAATATTAATTCGTAAAGGTATACCCTTTAAACATATATCAACGATAGAAGACATTGAAGGCAGATATATTATAATAATAGGGGAGTTATACTTAAAAAAGGTGACTCTCCTCAATGTGTATGGACCAAATTTTGATAGCCCTCTGTTTTTTAAGAGAATTCTTAACAATATCCCGGAAGGTACACAACAAAACTTAATAATTGGTGGAGATTTAAATTGTACATTGGATGCTTGTTTGGACAGATCATCAACTCAAAGAAAACTAAAATCTCGATCAAGTGAATTTTTAAATTCATACATTAATACCACTAATATTAAGGACGTTTGGAGAATTGAAAATCCATCGGGCCGAGAATATTCATTTTACTCACCAGTACATAAAACTTACTCAAGGATAGACTATTTTTGGTAGATTCAAAACTTATCCCATTCACCTATAACTCACAATATCACAACATCATAATCTCAGACCATGCCCCATTAACATTTATGATCAAAGTAAACGGAATGGCAGAGACACAGTCACAATGGAGATTTAATCCCCAAATCTTAAAAGATAAGTCATGTAATGAATATCTAGTAAAACAGATTAAAATGTTTTTTGAGGCTAACGATAGCCCTGAAATCTCTGCCTCGCTTCTTTGGGAAACATTTAAAGCATTTGTACGAGGAGCATTAATTTCTTCCCAATCATTTTTTAATAAAGAGAATAGGGCCAAACAAAAGAAACTGGAAATGGAAATAAAGCAATTAGACACAGAAAATGCAGCAGCACCATCCACGATAAAACACAATAAAATTGCAGTATTGAAATATAAATTAAACAAGATTTATTCAGACCAAGTTATAAAACTTTATCAACATACAAAACAATTACATTTTGAATTTGGTGACAAACCACAAAAACTATTAGCGCGTCAACTTCGCAAATTGGACGGGGAAAAAACAATATACAAAATTAGAACAGATAAGGGAGAAACATTAACATTGCCTAAAGATATTAATGATAGATTTCTACAATACTATCAAAAATTGTATTCATCTAAAATAACAGAACAATCAACGGGAATGGAAACATTTTTACAGAATTGTAAGTTTGCGGGTCTAGATCAGAAAGAGAGAGAATTGCTAGGGGCTGAAATTACGATAAAAGACATTGAAGAATCAATAAAGTCCTTAAAAAATGGAAAGTCGGCAGGACCCGATGGACTAAATTCGGAATTTTATAAAAAATTTTATGACTTGCTTTCCCCACGCCTACAGACAATGTACAAATATGCTTATACTCAACAGAAACTCCCAGAAACTCTAAATGAATCAACAATCATACTTATACCAAAAACGACAAGGATCTTGAAGACCCAGGTTCATACAGAGCTATAGCCCTCTTAAATACTGATCAGAAAATATTAACTAAGATTCTATCTAATAGATTGAGCTTAGTGATCAGTAAATTAATACATCCTGACCAAACAGGGTTTATCCCCAAACGGTATTCATTTTTTAATCTGAGAAGATTATTTAATATTATATACTCCAATAGAATCCCCAACAGAGCTAGCAATTATCTCGTTAGATGCTGAAAAAGCATTTGACCAGGTAGAATGGCCATATTTATTTTCGGTGATGGAAAAATTTCAACTAGGAGAGAAGTACTGTACATGGGTTAAATTGTTATATTCTAACCCAACAGCTAGAATATTACCAAACAAAATGTTATCAACTAAATTTAATCTCTCTAGAGGCTGTAGACAAGGATGTTCACTATCCCCACTATTATTTGCTCTTGCAATTGAACCCCTAGCAGAAAGCGTTAGAAACCATCCAGGAATATTTGGATACAATACTAGAGACACAAGGAATAAAATCTCCTTATATGCAGATGATATACTAATATATATTACAAAATTAGAAACTAGTATTCCAAACCTATTAAATCTAATAACTCAATTTGGTCAGTTTTCGGGATATAGAATCAATTGGAATAAAAGCGAAATCATGCCAATAACAAAATTTAATTTACATACAATACAACAATCCCCTTTTAAAATAGTTAAAGATAAATTTAAATACTTAGGAATCTGGGTAACTAAGACATATACCTCTTTATTTAAACTAAATTTCCCACCCTTACTGAATAAACTACATAAGAATATTCAATACTGGAAAACACTCCCCATTTCAATGCTTGGGAGAATTAATGCTATAAAAATGATTTTTTTACCGCAACTACTGTACCTACTTCAATTAATTCCGATATATCCCAAAAACTTTTTTCAAAAAAGTCGAATCCATTGTTACAAGTTTGTCTGGGATTATAAGAATCATAGAATAAGTAAAAAACACTTATGTAAATCAAAGATAAATGGAGGTCTGGCTTTGCCAAATTTCTTATTTTATTTTTGGGCAGTCCATATTAAAAACATGAATTTTTGGCTGGAAGAAATGGACCAACAACCAGATTGGCTAATGATGGAAAAGGAAGACTGTCTACCTTTTGAAATTGGACCGATCATATTTGCCCCCACAAAACAGCACAAAAAAACCTATAAAGAAAACCCCATAATACATAGTGGAATACGAATTTGGAAACAAATAAAAAAAGATTTAAAATTGAATAATATACCACTCTGCCTTCCCATTGTAAATAATCCTTTGTTCAAATCATCCTTTATGGACAAAGGTTTCACACAATGGAAAAATCATGGAATCAAAAATATAGGACATCTTTATGGGAAAGGTACTTTTCTTTCATTTCAAGAGTTACAACTGAATTATGGACTGCACTCAAATAATTTTTTCAGATATCTACAAATTAGAGATTATGTTAAATCTAATACACAAGTTTACAAGAATAGGGAATCAGAAATTCTTGATGAATGTCTGAACAAGCATCCTAATACTGAAAAACTAATAGCTTATATTTATAACACCCTATTAAATAACGAGGTACCCTGTACCACCGACCGAACTACATAGATACAAATGGGAAATTGAAATAGGTCATCCTATCACGAAAGATATGTGGGACGAAAGTTTACAACAAATACATCAATGTTCATTAAATGCCAGACATATTTTAATACAATTCAAGGTCTTACATAGACTACACTTCTCTAAAATAAAACTAAATAGAATTTTCCCACAAATCTCTCCTATTTGTGATAAATGTCTACATTTAGAGGCTAATTTAACACATACTTTTGCAAACTGTATAAAACTTAAACATTTCTGGACAGATATTTTTGAAATAACTTCAAAAGTTATTAATACAAAACTGGACCCAGACACAAAATTAATAATACTTGGAATATCAGAACAAAGCTTAACACTCACAACAAACCAAAGAAACTTCCTCAATTACAGTACAGGTGCACAACCTTTTATCCGAAGATCCAAATAACGAAAACCTCCGAATAGCGGCCATTTTTTCGGTCCTTGAAGAAAGGTCCTTGAAAACGTTCACCGAGGGCGGCCCGCAGAGGTGACAGCGGAACCTCCGGTCGGTCCTCGAAGAAAGGGGAACTAAATCCCCATTCATAAAAGAGAAGGTGAGGGTATATTGCGCGGGAGGGTTAATAATTGACAATATGCTGCTGCCTGCCCGCTGAGTTAAAAAGTTCCCACGGTAGACTCACGATACACAGTGTTTCGTGAGTCTTGCGTGGGAACTTTTTAACTCAGCGGGGCAGGCAGCAGCAGATTGTCGCTCGCTTCAGTTTCACCCCACCTACACCCCTCTGCTTCCCGGCCATGTGTGTGACCCCTTCCCTCCCCTCTCCAGCTCCCCGCCCATTGCACCGGCGCGGGGGCTTTGCACTGTCACCGGAGACGTCAGGACCAACGGGACACCGACCCCCAGGCCCACTGCAAGCACGGAGATCCCAGAGACCCACAGCCAGCAGCAGCACAGCCCCGTTCCAACTCCAGAGGAAAACTGCAAACTGGCCGGAGACGTCAGGACCACCAGAAGCCGTTCCCCGAGCTGCGCCCCCTCATCGGGACACCGACCCCCAGGCCCACTGCAAGCACGGAGATCCCAGAGACCCTCAGCCAACAGCAGCCCAGCCCCGCTCCAACTACAGAGGAACCTGGGTTGCGGATGACGGGGCGCAGCTCGGGGCGTCGTAGGGGCCCATCGGGGAGCGGGTTCCTGTTGGTCTTGACGTCTCCGGCCACCTGCCATCCTCCGGGAACTGTACCGCCCTTGCAAGAGAGTGGGGTTGTTTGCAGTTGCAGAGGGAGGGGGCAAGGGCGGTACAGTTCCCAGTCCACGGGGGTGGCCGGAGACGTCAGGACCAACGGGACACCGACCCCCAGGCCCACTGCAAGCACGGAGATCCCAGAGACCCACAGCCAGCAGCAACTCCAGCCCAGCCCCGCTCCAACTCCAGAGGAACACGTAGGGGCAGAAGCTGACGGTGTGCAAGGTACGTCTTGTTCTTGGGGTGGCGGATGAGGGGGCGCAGCTCGGGCTGTGGGCAAACTGCCACTTGTCGCCGTAGCGGCCCATTGGGGAGCGGATTCCTCTGGAGTTGGAGGGGGAGGGGGGTATTGTGCTGTTTGATCGCCCCCTGCTATCCCAGGGACAGGGAGACACAGCGGCTTTTTAGACTGGTGGGCAATCACTTCCAAAGTTCTGCCCACACAGTCAGTACACTTCTCCTACACTGCATTTCATACAAACATTTATTCTGCAAGAAAAAACTACATTGAAGACTCAAACTCGCGACCGAGTTTACTGCCGGGATCAAGGCGCAAACTCGCGACCTTGCGGATATGAGCCGAGCACTCTACCACTGAGCCAGCCATTAAAATCTACGCTAAAAAATTTCCATTCCGAAGACCGACAAATTCTGAATTACGAAAAGTGTCTGGTCCCAAGGCTTTCGGATAAAAGGTTGTGCACCTGTATAATAACCGGAAAAAAATTAATATTAAAATTTTGGAAAGGCCCTACAACCCCCACAATCAAAATGTGGATTACGGAAATGTCGGAGACCCTATACTTAGAAAGAATTAGACTTGTCTTAATGGACAAACAAGATCTTTTCCATAAAATTTGGGCTCCATTCATTAACTATCTGAAGGGATAGACTGGCACAGCACGAGGACCCAGCTGAAACTTGAACTCAGGAACAGATGAAAAACTATACTCTATACTTTATAACCTACGAACCTATCTCCATTGATGTATCACAGGTAACCCATTCCACCTCCCTTGTTTTTCTGTTGTGTTTTTTTTTTTTTTTTTTGCTTCCTCTTTTATTTGTAACTTTCTACCCTCTCTTTTTCTCGCTTTCTATAAAAAATAAAAATACTAGAAGCAGAAGTAATTGATAATGGAAAATTTTAATAATGTATGACTGATGTATATGAAAAGTTTTTTTTCTACTATAATATGTAATGACATTGTATAATATGTCTACTTCTAATAAATAAATAAATAAATAAATAAATAAAAATAAAAAATAAAATAAAAATGATGAAGTAACTTTTGTTAATATCTTGTAGGCTGCAATACATTTATTTTACAGTTCAGAGCAGCTGAACCTGAAGAAGGGTCTCGACCCATAACGTCACATTCCTTCTCTCCAGAGATGCTGCCTGTCCCGCTGAGTGACTCCAGCATTTTGTGTCTATCTTAGCTATTTCTAAACTAATTTTCACATGGGAAAGTACCACAATGTAGAAAAGGTTTGAGGGAGGGGTCAGAAAGTGAGGCAGTGATGGAAAGAGGATAGAAGAGGGAGAGAAAAAGATGCCACAGAAGATAGTTGAGGCCAGTTCATTGGCTATATTTAAGAGGGAGTTGGATGTGGCCCTTGTGGCTAAAGGGATCAGGGGGTATGGAGAGAAGGCAGGTACAGGATACTGAGTTGGATGATCAGCCATGATCATATCTAATGGCGGTGCAGGCTCAAAGGGCCGAATGGCCTACTCCTGCACCTATTTTCTATGTCTATGTTTCTATGAGGGAGAGAGAGAG